>NW_025721277.1:0-171729 GCF_922984935.1 Meles meles | reverse complement strand
AACATCACACTGACCCGCTCTGGTACAGTTTCTCACCATAAGATGGAACCAGTTAGTGACGTGGTTCCTGCCCCCCCCCCCCGACTTTAACATTTCTCTCTTACTGTGCAAATCTTAAAATATAATAAAGTGACATTGGCTTGACTTTTCAGAGCATAATTTTCAGAGCATAATTCCACTGTGAGGGTGGAAAGAAAGCATATTGAAGTAAATTAAAATATTATTTGGGATCTGAATCATAAAAATTTGTGAATTTTGTTTTAAGTGTCTTTGATCTTGAAGTTTAAGTTGTTAGGTTCAAGAACAATTATTTTTTTTTCCAAAATGGAGTTTATTTTCTACAGTATTAACTCTTCTTGGTTACTTGTACCTAATGTCATTATTTTTGTATCTTAGCAAAAACTTAGTAAATATCTTAGATCATCTTATAGAAAGGATAAATATTTTAGAGCACTTTAAATATCAGAGTGTCTCTTTGGAGGGAACTGTACATCTCTGGTCTGGAAATTTGGTTGTTTTGTCATCTGCATTTAGAGAAATTAATGTATAAATATTATCTAGAATTCTTAAATTCTTGGCATGATCACTGTGAAAAATCCTCCTACCTCCTACCTTCCCCTTGTTGGAGATAACTTTGTTTTTTCCATTATAACTAAACAGTTTCAGAAAATATTGAAGATACTACTTCTAAATAGAAACTCATTTTGATGAAAAACATGTTCAGTTTATTAGTGGCTGTTTTTATTAGTAAATTTGAATATTCTAGGTGCTGTGGAAGAGAGGCATCTATCTTACTGCTTATTCATTCATTCTCTTCTATATGATTGTTCAATTCAGCCTGAAATATCATCACTTTGAATGATCTCTCTATTCCTCTTCAGAGTATTTGAAAAGAAGGGGCAGTAGGAAGCATAGATGACTTTTCCTCCTGAGATTCTACGAAATGTACATCTATACCCGCATTCTCCATGCGTTTTTTTATATTTCCAAAAGCCAGTGTGAAAATGGGTCATTTTCTCCTGGTGAAGAAGTAATGTTTTTCTTGCCAAAATTAATGGATATCATTGATTGATGTCCTTTGCATATTAATATTAGAACCGAGTTTTGAGACTTTTTATTGGGTTAATTCTCAGCATCATTTCTTCCAATGTGAGTTATCCAATATCCAAAATGGGAGATTAAGGACAACAGTCCCTGGTGTTCTAACTTTTGTGTTTGTATCTTGCGAACGGGCTAAAATAGAAGTAACATAAAATCTTAACATTTCCTGCCTCTTCTATGTCCTTCAGGAAAGGACTTGATAGATATATAGAAGGACAAAACGTAATCTTTTGAAGGAAGGCAGAGGACAACTTAAATTATTTATGTTGACTATTAAAAGCTTGTGAAAGATTGTCTTTTTTTTCTTTTTAGAGATTTTATTTATATGTTTGACAGAGAAAGACAGAGCTGAGGGCAGCCGCTTAACTGCTGAGCCACCCAGGCACCAGACTGTCTTTTTTTTTTTTTTAAGTCTATTCAGAATTATTACCTATGTCATTTCAATTTGTATCACCTATATTTGGCGTACGACATCTCTTAATATTTCAATACCACATACATAGACTACTTATATTATTCTCTCAAATCATCATAGATTTTTCTCTTCTAAAAGTGGTCCGGAAGGAAAGGAAATTTTTATACTTGTCAACCTACATGTTTTATGGAGTTTTTAACCACATAAATGTTTCTTTTAAAAAGAAAAAGCAGTTTTTAACTTTTTAATTTATAGGTTTGCTAAATAGGCACTTTTGTACTCCTTTGCTGGAAAAATTTATCTGGGAAGACTTCCTTTCTCCCCATTTTACTGCCTTTAATTATATCTAGATTTTCATGAGATTTCTGTAGAAGTTAATTGAATACATATAATATCTAGTCATATCATGATCACAATCTTTACCTGGGAGGATGTAAGGACTGGAGTTCCAATTTTAGTGCGTGTAGACATTTTTGACCAAGTATTTTTGAGATTAAATAAAAGGAAGATAAATGACAATTTATTATGTTCTTTTCCAATTACAAGCTAGGGTTAGAAAAGCCAAGTTCAGTCAGCTGAGGATGAGATATCTACAAATGAACTTACTTGGAAACAGATTAGCAATTTAAATGAATAAGTTAGTAAGATCCAATTGTAGCTAATTTGCCCATCCTTTCTTTCTCTTGCCCTCCTACAGGCTTCACAGTGTGAAAGCCTTGCAGGAATTCCTGGGAGCAGAGGGGGAGGATCCTAGGTCAGGGGAGTTTGTAAGGAAAACAGTCACAGTTAATTACACCTGTGTCAGCTCTATGGGCTCTGCTGTCCCTATATATTTATTAACAAATAAATATGTATTTTAACATATGTATGTTTATATATATGTTTAAAAATGCGTGCATATATACAACATGTAGATACTCATATGCATGTATATACGTATGCATGTTATAAAACGTGTGTATTATATAATGTGCATACATGTGTATATACTCATATACAGCCTATGTATAGTATGTATACATACAGCCATATTCCAATTCATATTCTGATTTTTTTCCTTTCTTACCTCGCTGGAACATCTTTTCCTAACTACTTCAAATTTACATTTTTCCCAGTGTGCTGGCATACTGCCAATTATCCTTTATATATTTTTTTCATAGCTTTTCCCCCCCTTACTACTATTTTAGTGATCCCCTACCACCTTTCAAATACTAAATTTTCCTGCTCTGTGGCTTTTTTTTTTAAATGTACTTTTGTTCATTTTTATATCAGTATGTATCTTTGAAATGTTAGCTCATTGATATTAATAACACATTGTTACATTTAAGAATGCCAGCATTATCAGTAATATATTTTAAAGAATTTCAGATTTTAGAGAATTTCTCATTATTGCAGGATAGATGAAACTTTACATCGATTTTCTCATTACCTCTGCTCAAATGCAGATACTATTTCCCCAAGCCCTGTCTTGTTCAAAGAAGACACTTAGATGTTCCTGTTACATTTTTGCAACAGAAGAGTTACAGTATGTAAAGCCAAATGGGGGAGGGATATCGGCTAGGCAGTACAGAGGGAAATTAAGAAATGTGGCTTCCAGAGTTAAGAGGCAACCTGTATTGATAGAGTACCAGGTGGGATGAGGGAAGGATTGATACAGAAAAGCCATATGAAATTAATGTTTAGGGATATAATAGAGTATACTATCATTAAGAATTGTTAGGAAACAAAATGTTTCAGATTTAAAAATTAAAAATTGGATGATAGGGGACAATTTTTAAAAAATGAAATAGTGATGCTTTGTCAGTGATGTCCTGCACTTAAATCATGTCCAAATGACTTTTGGTGCAAGAACAAAGTTTCAAGTTTCCTGGTTTTTGCGTTTATTTTTTAAATGATGTGTCATTTGTTTTAGTCAGTTTTTCCTCAATTCAGGAATTGATAAACATCTCACTAAAGGTGTTATTAACACCTTATTAAACACCTTGTATTAAATCAATCCTATCAGGTCAGCCTTCAGAAAATTTACTAGGTGTAATAGTTTATATATATATAGGTCACTTATAGTTTATCATTATCAAATGGCTTTCATAAACTGGTACGTGATGGCAGAGAATGCACAGAGAGAATTGTAGAGCATCTGAGGCATGTGGACATTTCCCCCTGTTATGCTCTTTCATCAAAACCAGTCCCCTCCCACTGGAGAAAGCGTTTTGTTTTGTTTTGTTTTGTTTTTAAATAAAGAAGGAGGAAAAACAAAACAAATACTTAAGAAATTAATGTAAGAAGATATGAAATAACCTTTTAAAATAAGACTTTTAAAATATATACTTACTGTCCTTTATGTTTAAAAGTTTTTGATAAAACAGGTTTTATGATTGCTGTTTATGTTATATATGATTATCAAACAATTATGCAAATTGAAAAATGCTGCCACATCAATAGAGTTCTTTTCCTAATTATTAAAGTATATTTTATGATAATTCATTACTAGTATGCATCCATTTTCTCAATGGCCTGTATTAAGCTGTCTTGCTCCTGTTTGTATAGTAGACCTAAAGTACAGGGAAATGGATTTTGCTTTAATCCAAGGCCGATTTCTTCATAGGGATTCTGCTCTTACGTCACTAATACATACTCATTTTCTATCTCTCTTTTCTCTCTGTTTCTGAGGCTAAGGATTGGAGTGAACTGTCTTTTTTTTCCAGGACTGACCTTAGAGATCCTCTGTATAGATGAGCTGGGCTGGGACATGCAGTAGATCTGTTTCTGTCCCAGCCCAGTGAACCCACAACTCTAGAGAACAGCAAGGTCACAACGCATTAAGAACCCCTCCCAGATTCTTGCAGTGAAATCCAGGTAAGAACCACTAAGTGAGTGAAGCAGAAACCCCAGAAAAAAAATGAATGTCCTTAACGAGTGGTGATGGTCTCTTTTTACCTTTTTTAAAATTTTTTAAGGTCCTAACTTCAAATACATTGTTAATTAGGAAAATAATGCCTTTGTATTTGCTTGTTTATTTAATATTCTAGTAACCAATTTATTGAATCCGAGGGTGGCTGATTTCTATGCAACTCAGTTGGTTGTTCAGTAACTCCTTACCAAGAATACCTTGTTCTTCAATTCTCCTCTCCTTTGCTAATCAGAAAACTGCACTGTCTACAAGAATTTCCAATGTGCATCTCATGTATAAATAACCCTAGACCTTTGGAGTAAAACTACAAAGGAATGGCAAATCTAGGATATCCACACCACTACTCCCTCCCCCCGCTTGGAGCAGACACTCCTCATCAATCACTGTTTTCTTCGCCCACTGAAATTTACAGGCATCCCAGTTCTTGACCTTGCGTTCAGACAACCAATGCTGATCATTGTTAGCACATACAAACCTAGTTCTTATCCCTTCCTTTAAGCATGTTAACTCTCTTGTCCTGGGCACCTGGGTGGCTCAGTGGGTTAAGCCTCTGCCTTCAGCTCAGGTCATGATCTCAGGGTCCTGGGATCGAGCCCCGCATCAGGCTCTCTGCTCAGCAGGAAGGCTGCTTCCCCCTCCCTCCATGCCTCCCTCTCTGCCCACTTGTGATCTCTCTGTCAAATAAATAAAATCTTAAAAAACAAACAACAACAACAAAACTCTCTTGTCCCAAAACAAAACCAAACCTTGAGCCCACCTTGCTACTATCCCTTAATCTCTTTTTTCCTTAGCTAAACTTCTTGAAAGAGTTTCTCCACTAGCTGTCCTAACTTCCTCAGTTTCTGTTCTTGGCTTAGCCTATTTGTGGCCTTCTGTGTCCACTGCTCCATTGAAGCTGTGCTGGTAGGTCTCTGGGAACCCTAGGGCTACACTGCCTTTAAGCTTTTATCTTCCTGCCATGGGGTTTATCCTTCATACTCTTTCTCTGCACTCTCCCATTGGTTCTTCATTTCTCCTCCTGATTGTCTTCTGATGACTCATGAGCTCCTCATGCCACTTATTTTCCTCATTTTCCGGGGATGTCCTTGACTGCCAGTGGGTCTCGATCTCCATTGTTCTCTGTCAACCTCCCTCAGGTTTTCATTATTATAGCTTGAAGTCTATGTGTCCTTCCTTAGCCTTTTTTGATATTTATTTAGTCCTGTATGTCAAAATTCTTTGGGGCCATGTCCTCCCGGATATCCTACAAGAAACCCATCTATAACATTCACCTCCTGAATTCTGTCTTTCAGGTGGACATGGTCATCTCCCCATCAAGTCTGAGTCAGCTGGATACAGGCATTCGCTGTCATTCTTTATTTCATCCATTGCCCTCACCTCAACTGAACCAACTGTCAAGTTTCACTTGAACTCCAAGTAGCTCTTAAATTTGTTCTCCCTCTCTGTATCTCGTTACCATTGCCCTAAGTCAAGGTTTGTAACCTTCTACCCAGGCTCTTAATTACTCATTCTGTTGCCCTTCTACTCTTTGCTGCAGGGAAAGAAAAAATACACCTTACATGAAAATTCAACCATGTCATTCATCTAATCAGAATCTTGAAGTGCCTCAGATACCTAAAGAATAGAGGCCAGTGTCGTTAGCATAGAATATATAGTGTGCATAATGTGGTTCTTATATAATGGCATCTTTGGGATTTAGTAAAGTTGGAATGACACTGGAAGGTGAACTGTTCTCTGCACAAACTGTGGTGTTTCATGAATTTATGTCTTTCCTCTTGGTGCTATCTGGAATACCTTCTCCTTCCCTTTCTGCCAGTCTAACAGACACATCCTATAGGATTCTAGGTATGCTTCATTGAACCTGTGAAATCTTCACTGAGGTTTGGTCCAGCTTAAAGTCCTCTTTGGACCTCTCTAGCATTTTTCCTTTTTGCATGCAGCGGTTTGCTGTACATTCACATTTAATGTATGGTGCCATTTTTTTTTAAAGATTTTATTTATTTATTTGACAGAGATCACATGTAGGCAGAGAGGCAGACAGAGAGAGGGAGAAACAGGTTCCCCACCGAGCAGAGAGCCCCATGCGGGGCTGGATCCCAGGACTCTGGGATCATGACCTGAGCTGAAGGCAGAGGCTTAACCCACTGAGAAACCCAGGTGCCCCAAGGTGCCATTTTCAAAATCAGAGAATGAAGAGTGGACGACTTACTGCATTCCATGTTCAAGAACCTGAGAATAATAGTTACGAAGTGAGGCCACAGTAAGTGACACCAGTTTGGAAGGACAAAGGAGCCCATGGCCAGCTCTTTGTGGTTTTCAGTGTTGCAGATCTGATAAAGATTTAGATCAAATACGGCAAGCCCTTATTGGTAGCCACTGTGTGCCAGACCATAATTACATGCTTTAAAATATATTATCATCTTTAAACCTCACCCAAAAAAAAAAAAAAGCTCTCTTTAAAGACGTGAGGTTTCATATACATGATATGGGATGCATGAATATATTCTCAAGAATTTTCTGTGTTCTCTGAGCCCAGTTTAGTGCCTGGAATGAATGAATTAAGTGCTCATTAAATCTTTGTTGAACTGGAGGTCAATACTACTAGTGCCCAAAATAGAGATGAGCCACCTGCTCCCTTGTATTGGCTGTTAAGACACAGTGATTCCTATGTTGTGTTTTTCCTTAAGACAAACCAAGCAGATTCTCTGAGGTATGTGGCGACAGAGCTGGCAGAAAAGCAGAATGAAAAGCAGTACTTTGAAATTTTGGGGGGAAGAAAGCAAGACAAAAGATGAAGCTGAAATGTGGGTGGGGGTAGATGTGGTTGGGTTTTACAGTAACGAAGACTGATGAAGCAGAAATGTAATGTCAGAGGTTCATGATTCCAGATGGCCAGTATTACTCCACTGAAATATGTTTCAGTACAGCAGGAGATGTTCAAGAAATAATCATTCCACTATGGTCTTCACTGACCTGTCTTTAAACAGTGTGTGGAGCCCGTGTTTTCAAAAGTCGTTAGGAAGAAACTGATGATCTCTCTGTGGAATTTTAGAAATTCATTTAATGAAAGTAATCTCTCTGCATACCTTCCAGTTTGTTGTAATTTTTACTGTTGAACAAAATTAAGTAGGTGAGTAGATAGCTCATTCACACTGGAGTATTTGTTAAAAGCCTCAGGGGAAAGACACATATTTTGAGGGCAAGGACTACAAAGCAATTTAAAAATGATCAGGATCGCCATGTTAGTGTAATTATGGAATAAGAATATATTTAACATCACTTATTATTTTTCTAAAGAATAAAAGTTTATAAGTCCAGACATTGAAAGGCAAGATTTACTTGAAAAAATGTATCTCTTTAGCTATTCCTTCATTGTATTGTCATAGTGGCAAACCAATGAAGGGAATATAGCAATAATATAACAATATCTCCTTTCCGGTAATGTTTATTTGCCTGGTGCCCTATTTTTTGTCTATAATACTTTATGTGTTAGTTTATCCTTTGGAGAAAAGAATCAGTAAAATGCCATTGATTAACAATGTGTAGCCTACATGTTTTAGTAAACCGAACCACTTTGCCTATTGCTCGTGTGATAGACACTTTTTAATGGAAAAATTGTGAACCAAAGGACAGCAAATATGTTTCTCTTTCAGGAAAAGATGTAGGGAATAGAGAGGAGAGTGGTTCACAACATAAAAAGTTGAAAACATTAAATTACTTGATACATTAGCCATTTACAAGTATTCAGGAATAGCATATTGTCCGGTTTCAGAGACTTGAGAAGGGATGAAGATTACTGCTCTATATGTAGAGTTAAACGTGTTGCATTAATGTCTTAAAATAACATGGATGATGATGTAAAAACCAGTTAAATTTTTAAATACCTGATATCTGAGTAAAGACTATTTAACCCTTCCCTTTTTAGCTGTAACATTAAAATATATTATCTAAAATAAATTAGCAATATATGAATGGGTAAAAGAAAGCCACCCATTGTGTTTTAAATGGCTGCTTATTTAGAGCCCATGGATGTCCATTGTACCACAGTTAAAAATGTACTTTCTGTGTAGCATCCAGTGTAAAATAATTTGGGAATTAATTAACAAAGGTTAAATTACAATTTGGACTTTGAAAAGAAAATTGATGAGCAGATTGTTGTTGATGGGTGATTCCATTCCCACTAAGAGAACACCCCATCAAAAGAAAGCAAGGCCTTTGCATTATTAAAAGCTTGTTCTGTAACACTGTTGGGAATTTGTTTGGGTCATGAATGCTGGCAGGTTGTCAGGAAAACAGAAATAATGCAACCGAATGTATAGTCTTCTTGAAAAGTGGCTTTAGGATTGCTACTTTTGGTTATCTAATGGCCGATCTGGAATTTCTAAAAGTAATATTAATGGAGAGGAACATATTTTCTAGTTTAATTACCTATGCTCCTTTGTTGATATAATAGTAATAAAAATGTTTTTCTCTGTATAGAATATTATAATACAAAAGGATTTTTTTTTTTTGCAACAAAGTTTTGAGATTTTTGTTTTGATAACAGTATGTGCTGCTCTGTGTTCATTTTTTTGATGATGGTATTACTGATTAATGGTATTACTGATTAATGGTTAAGATTTCTAGTAGTTGTGTGAGGGTTTCTGTTAGTTACATTCACGTTCCCATGACCCCTTTTTCTAATCATTGCTATTTAGAAAGAGGTATGAGAGGATCTACTTCCACTGTATTATCTTTCACAACGGCTGTCTGTCTTTTTTTTTTTTTTCTTAATTTTTTTTTTCTTTGAGAGAGAGAGAGAATGAACAAGCAGGGAGGAGGGTCAGAGAGAGAGGGAGAAGCAGACTCTCCACTGAGCAGGGATCCTGATGTAGGGCTCAATCCCAGGACCCTGAGATCACAGCCCGAGCTGAAGGTAGACACCCAACCAATTGAGCCACCCAGGCGCCCCAAAAGCTGACTTTCTGATACCATGATAGACCCCCTGATCCTGGTTATAACTACATGAAGACAGACATCCAATAACACTGTATCATAAGTATTTATGATTCAAATTTATAGAAATGTGAGAAAATAAAAACACTGGGCCCTTACTGCAAGAGGCTAAAAACACCTGAAGTGAAAGATAGCTATAAAATTGTTGTTGGTTTTTCTCCGTCTCTTGATTCCAAACCATGAGAGACTCTGGACTCCAAAA
The DNA here is from genome assembly GCF_922984935.1 of Meles meles. Lineage (NCBI taxonomy): Eukaryota > Metazoa > Chordata > Mammalia > Carnivora > Mustelidae > Meles > Meles meles. The sequence goes on along the minus strand of NW_025721277.1, from coordinate 162,105 downwards.
AACAAACTGAAGGTTACAAAAGGGTAGGGGAGTGGATCGGGTAACCGTGTGATGGGTATTAAGGAGGACATGTGTTATTATGAGCACCGGGTGTTATATGCAACTAATGAGTCGTTGAACACTACATCAAAAACTGCTGTACTCTATGTTGGCCAACTGAACATAATAATAAAAAAAAATTGTTAATGAGTTAGGTTTTGGTCTTTTCGAAATACAATCAATAATTGGACTGTACATAGATGTTTAAATTATGGGTTTAAGAACATTCAGACATTCACATGGGTTAAGAAAGCCTTGACGTTAAATTAGAGACATTTTTTGTGGATATACCACATTTATCTTGAGGAATAACTTCTTTTCCTTAGCTTGTCCAAGCAAACCTTTAATATTTCTTTAATATTTGTAGAATAGAAGCATTATCTTCATCTTATCCTAGCATTCAGGATCATGCATGATCTCCCCTCAAAATGATCCCAAGCCACTCTCTTCTAATTTCCCCATGCCTTATTTCTTTAGATACCCAATGTTCTTATCCAGCTACCCCACTTACCATGTGATTCTGTGCAAGTTATTTCAACCCTGCATCTTTTGTTTCATCTAGGACTTGACCTAAATAAAAATAGCAGCTGATATGTAAGTGCTGAAGAACTTCTAGTCAAAGGTTTTATTTGTTTGTTTTGTTTTGTACTTTTTTGGTTTTTTCTCTTTTTTGTTGTTTTTTTTATTATTTTTTAGTAGGTTCCCTGCCCAGCCTAACATGGGGCTTGAACTCATGACCCTGGGAGATCAAGACCTGAGCTGAGATCAAGAATTAGAGGCTGGACTGAATGAGCCACCCTGTCCCACCCTAGCCATTGTTTTGATTATTATTCCCATCCATGTGATTGACTCATGCTGCTCCCGCCCTAAGTGGCCCACATCATATTTGCTGTCATTCAAACCCTGCCATGCAGTAAGAAGAGAAGGTTTTTATTTAACTGTGCAAGAAATTCAAAACTGTATTTTTGATACCAGTATGTATCGAGGTTGTAAAATTATTGTACTTGAGTACTGCTTTTGAGTTCAAGGTAGTGTGAAGGGCTCTCCTGTGGTAGTAGGAGTGGGTAGGCCCCGGGTCCCAAAGGAACCTGTCCGCAGGCGTGTCTGGTGGTAATGCTGGAGGGAAAATGATAAGGATGCTAGAAATGTGTTTTGAAAAGCATGCATGGTAGTAATAATGGATCAGAATGACATGTTATTAAAAGAATAAGAGATATTGTCTCTTAAGATTGATATCATGTAGACACTGTGTAATTAGAAATTATCTATTATACCTCAGCCTACATGTTATACCCATAATAACATTGATCCGATAGCCACAATCCCAACAAAGCCCACTTGGTATCTGGCAGGTAGGATTTTCTCAAGGCCAGACCTTCAGGTAGGAAACCTTTTAAAGTATTGGTACTTAGAGACATGATCTTGACTTTACCTATTTTACTGTTGACAAAATTGTCTGATCTTTGAGTGATGTATTTTGGGTTGATGCACCCATTTTCTGGTTTTACTTAGCTAAGGGTATTTTCATTTATTATTCTTCCCTCCCACCCCTTTCCGGAAGTTTAAGGGAGATTGTCCGTTCTCCCAGTTCCCATTCTTACTGCAACTCGTCTATAGTCTAAGCCAAATATTTTTATACTGTGTTTGTTTAAATGTGAAAATCGTGCCTTTACACCCAGCCTGAGCAGATAGTTTCTCTAGAAAGAACTTTCCTCTCTTTCTTCATTTGCTGCAACAGATGCTTATCTTTCATTGAAGGAACTAAATGAGCAGTTCAACAGTTAATCTCTCTCCTATATATCTTATAAGCCCAATAGCAGTAAAAGAAATGCCTGACCTTGCCTATTTTTGAAAGAATGGGGAGTTAAACTACACCCTATAGCAATCAGGATTCAAAGTCATTTCTTTCCTACTTCAAAAGTGTATGTGTTTTTTTTTAAAAAACTGCTAATGAAAGCATTGCAGAGATTAGCTTTTGAAGTGGTGAGTACCTTTCATTTATTTTCCTTCTGGTATTCCCTCTGCCTGTAGCTAAAATTTAGAACCTTAAAAGTGTTGCTCTTCTGTGCTAAATTCAGTGGATGTTCTATCAAAGTGCATTTGGATTATCAAAGTTTTGTTCTTATCTTGCAGTTCAGTATTCCCGAGAGTACACTAGTCGGATTATAATCGACAAGTCTGTTTCTGTTGCTTTCAAACTAGAACGCGGTTTCTTCTCTACCATGGGCCTGCCTACCTGCACTGCTTACCTTTCTCCAGTTGCCCTGCAGGGAGATGGGTGCCCACACTGTGAGGCTAAGGGAGGCAGTGTTCCCCTCGGAAAAGCAGAAGAGCTGCTTTTAGTGGTTGATTCAGTGGGGAAGAGTCACACAGGAATTACCAGCAGGAAGAGCTACATGATGAGATTAGTAGATTCATAAAACTCAAATTTGGAAACATTTTGCTGTATTATATTACCTAAAGCAGGAGGCTTAATATTTTTGATGCTTGAATGACTCCTAAAATGGAAAAAAAAAATTGGACACTAGTCATTGCAGAGATGATTTTATTTCAACAGTCTTTCTCTTTTCTTTTTTTTTTTTTAAAGATTTTATTTATTTATTTTAGAGAGAGAGAGAGCAAGCAGAGGGGCAGTGGGAGAGGGAGAGAGAGAATCTCAAGCAGGCTTTCCACTGAGTGTGGAGCCCAACATGGGGCTGGATCCCAGGACCCTGAGATCATAACATGAGCTGAAACCAAGAGTCGGACACCTAGCCAACCGTGCCACCCAGGCACCCCCAGTCATTTGCTTTTGAATGGCATAAACTAGCACCAGTAAAATTTGCTTTTATATTATTTCACAGATATTATATCATTCTGAGGCCCTGTGGTTATTTGTTCCTGAAAAGCTGTGTAACTTGAGATTTCTTAGAAGTTGTCTCCTCCAAAAACAACAACAACAACAACATAATAATAATAATAATAATTTGGGGCACCTGGCTGGCTCAATGGGCTAAGCCTCTGCCTTCAGCTCAGGTCATGATCTCAGGTTTTTGGGATGGAGCCCCGCATCTGGCTCTCTGCTCAGCAGGGAGCCTGTTTCTTCCCCCCCCCCACCCCACCCCCCGCCTGCCTCTCTGCCTACTCTTGATCTCTGTCAAATAAAATATTTAAAAATAATAATAACTCAGACACATTAAATTTAACCATGGTTTTGGTTTAATGTGATTTAATTCTATCTCCCTCTGTACCAGCTAGCATCTTGGGACAGATTTGGAAACTGCATGGTTTGATTTGGAGGCTTTGTTGACCCTCAAGTGTTCCATTATAATAACATTTATCCAAAGACTAGAATGGCCAGCTGGGGCTTGGAAATCTGTAATTTTCTGGGATTAGGGGAGATGACTAAACTTACATAAAGTGAGTGGAGCAAAAGTCAACTTGAAAGGTCTAAGAAATTGAAAGGTCTCATAGCATCTGGCATGAACCCTGTGCTCAGGGAGCTGGTGACTGGGCAGAAGGGAGGAGGAGGAGCAAAGGCAGGTGAATGTACTTTAAAGCAGAGCTTATTTGTGAAAGGCAAGATCATGGGATTTTCCTGAGTGGTCTGGTAAGGCCTGAGTCTTGGATGAGTATGTCCCCTGAAGGGACAAGCATCGCTTGCTTGCTTGAATTGAGGACAGCAAAAATGGGGTTGTAAGAGATCCCTTCATCTTAAAATCTTGAAATCAACCAACCTAACCACACATTTCACATTAGGTGAGGCTCAAAGATGGTATAATTTAGTGAGGTGGCCCACAATCCCCCTGATGTGACTCATTTAGTTTTATCACCGTAGATTTCAGTTTTGACCTGAAACTGACCAGGATAATTAAACTGTCTAATCTCAAAAGGAAATAGGAGACCCAAGAAGGACTGTGTCTAGGTATTGGTGTATTGAATAACTTTTATTTTAAATAACTTTAAATATTTTAAATAACTTTTATTTTCATACTATAAGATTTGAGGTAAAATACAAGAAATCAGAAGACCCAGAATTGTGAGTTTTGAACAAAATAGATACTGAATTTTCTACTCTCCTTCCTTCCTGCAACCCTTCTTCCCAAACACATGCACAAGTGTGTGCACACACATGCGCACACACCACACACACACACCCACGTGCACGTATTCACCCATGAGTTGATAGTTTCTATACCGTAACTGCCTCAGATAATAGACAAGAAAGCAATTTCTCTGATATCATGCAAATGAAATGCACCCAAGAAGTTTCATTTTAATGAGTGGGTACATTAAGATCTTGGCACTTTTATTTAGGACTGTGTATACACTGATACTTTCTAGTTTCATCAAGAACAAATTAACAGAAGAATTCAAGGTTTTATAAATTGCTGTACTGAGAATCAAGGGTACTTTAACCAATGGTGTCTTCCCTCCCTCAGGGATCTGTGACAACTCTGACAATTTTAAATTAAAGTCTCCTTTCAGACAAGTTTTTCATGGTCATGGATAATAGTTGGGAGCCTTCGTGTTCTCATTATGTGTGTATCTCATACAAAAAGGACATTCTTTCAGAAGTCTTTTAACATCTGCTGAAGTTTTAATGTCTTTGCTTAACTACATGCTTATTTTAATAATACAAACAAGGTTGCTAAATATCACCAAAGAAAATAATGTGTGAAATACCAGCATCTATAGGTAGGCTGATACATAGGTTCTGTTGCGACACAGGATGGTATTGCTTTAGTTACTGGGACTTTATAATATTACTTCATGTCCGATAGGGCAATTAACCCTCCTCAGTCTTCTATTTAAAATATTAAGGCTGATACTAACTGTTTCTGGAAATGCAAAATAGTTTGTTTCATTTCTGGGAATGAATTATGTTCATATATGTATGTGTATACATGCATATTTATATATATTTATAATAATGAGCTCGGTCACTCATTTAGTCAGTTATTTTACATCTTCTTAGAGACTAGATGCAATTTTTTTTCTTTTTTTCTTTCCTTTTTAAAAAATGAATGAATTAATTAATTTTAGAGAGAAAGTGGGAGCCAGGCCAGGAGCAGAGGGGGAAGGAGAAGAGAGGGAAAGAATCTCAAGCAGACTCCACCCTGAGCAGGGCTCCATCATCGCATGACCAGAGATTGTGACCTGAGCCAAAACCAAGAAGTCTGATGCTTAACAGACTGAGCCACCCAGTTGCCCCAGATGAATTTTTTCTTAATCCTACATATTTCACATTTTGGGTTGCTACCATTAATTGACAAGTTCGTTGTTGTTGTTGATTTTTGCTTATATTCTAATAATTCACTTATTCAATTAACAACTACGGAATGCTTTCCAGACATTGGGCATCATTTAATTGTAGAGAAGAGGCAGTTCTTCTTTTTAGCTTAGGAGAGTGATTTATTTTTTTAAATTCATTGTAAAAACTGTCCTTTGCTGAATCACACCTTTTTTAAAAAAAGCAGGTTTTTCGGTTGTCTCTCTCAGGCTGTAATTTACCCATATTTCCACTTTCTACAAAATGAATGTCTTTTTCCATTCTCTTTCTTTCCTTCTGTTGCCTGATTGCAATGATACTTACCAAACCTCTATATTAGTAGACATTTTTACTTTCATACGGATGCTTCCTATTATTCACTACTCTGGCTTTTAAGACACACATATACACATCTCCTTTCCTCAACCCCCCTTCCAGCCCACACACTTAAGCACAGGTATGTGTTTATGATCTGACTCAAGTTTTTCTCTTTATCAGGTCCTTGCTGGGGGCTAACTTCATATTAACATACATGTAACTTACTTTAACAGATTTCCTCTTCATTATTGTTAAAATTGTTATACATTTACTAAGTATTTACCAAGCTCCAAACTCCGTTCCAAACCATTGCTTGATGGTATCATTGAATGCTCCCCACCAACTAGGTTGTGGTTGTAGGTGTTCTCAGAGACTCCAGGACTCCCTCAGGGGTTAGACCTGTGACTGTGCCTGTAGTTGTATCTGCCCTGAGCTTCCTGGGTTCAGATTTTAGTCTTGGTGTTCTCATCTCTAAAAAGGACACAAAAGGCATATTTATTTTAATGACATAAAAATTAAATGATAAAATGCAAGTGATTACCATGGAAATTATTTTGGTTATTGGTGCTGGTGGTAAAGATGAAGAATTTGTCAAAAAGTCCTAGAGTCAACGAGTGGGAGAGGAAAAGAGCCTGATTCTAATGCTCAAGGTCTTCTATTCTTTATTGGCTTCTATTGCTGGACTCCATTCGAGTTTGCTATTTTGTGTATTTTTATTTGTTTGAGTAGTTCACAATCAGGAAAATTTTTTTTTCTTTAAGATTTTATTTATTTGTTTGACAGATAGAGATCCCAAGTAGGCAGAGAGGCAGGCAGAGAGGGAGAGAAGAGGAAGCAGGCTCCTTGCTGAGCACAGAGCCGGAAGTGGGGCTGGATCCCAGGACCCTGGGATCATGACCCGAGCCGAAGGCAGAGGCTTTAGCCCACTGACCCACCCAGGTGCCCCTTTCAGGAGAATTTTAAACTGTGCATTAACAAGGCCACATTCTAAGAAGTCATGTGAATATACACAGACATCACATCTCGTGCCCTCCTTAATGCTTATCATACAGTTACCACCACCTCCCCGCCCCAGATGGCCCCTTCTGAACTCTGTTTCCCAGAGTCACGGATTGTCTTGCTCTCTGAGAATATACTTCTGATTCTGCCATTGTTACGGGAGTATCCTCTATTGTTGTTGCAGTACCTACTGTGCCTTCTTTAGCCTTTGATTCATGAGTGGGAGCACCACTCCTGTCATTATTACCAGCTGAATGACTTAGGCTTTTAGTGATGAGCGTATCATCTGTTGTGAGGACATCCCTGCCATATGGCCATAGAAACAGAAATAATCCAGGAAACTTGTGTCTTTTAATATTGTTTTGGACAAGCAGAGATCCTGAGAACTTGAGGCCAAAGTAAGTTTGTTCAAGCTCACTGCATATATTTGCATTTTGTTAATTTTATCCTATTGACATTCTTATGGATTTGTTACCATTCACCATTTTAGTAATGTTTTCCTGCTTTGAAATACAAACACTATTTCAATGAGATTAGTTTCATTCTAGGTAAAATGAAGTAAGAGTTGACAGGTTTCCCTTCCAGCATGAAAGTAGGCCTCTTGAGAAGAAATTTTGTAAGCAGAAATGATGAGAAGCAAAGAATATCCCATTTCCTAAAAGCTCACCTTATGCCACTTAGCTTTTACAAATACATGCGTTAGTCAGTTTGAAGTTGCTGTCTTTTTTTTTTTTATTTTTTTTATTTTTTTTTTATTTATTTATTTTATTTATTTATTTATTTTTTTTCAGCGTAACAGTATTCATTCTTTTTGCACAACACCCAGTGCTCCATGCAAAACGTGCCCTCCCCATCACCCACCACCTGTTCCCCCAACCTCCCACCCCTGACCCTTCAAAACCCTCAGGTTGTTTTTCAGAGTCCATAGTCTCTTATGGTTCGCCTCCCCTCCCCAATGTCCATAGCCCCCTCCCCCTCTCTCAATCCCACCTCCCCCCAGCAACTCCACTGTTGGTGGGAATGCAAGCTGGTGCAACCACTCTGGAAAACAGCATGGAGGTTCCTCAAAATGTTGAAAATAGAACTACCCTATGACCCAGCAATTGCACTACTGGGTATTTACCCTAAAGATACAAACATAGTGATCCGAAGGGGCACGTGTACCCGAATGTTTATAGCAGCAATGTCTACAATAGCCAGACTATGGAAAGAACCTAGATGTCCATCAACAGATGAATGGATCAAGAAGATGTGGTATATATACACAATGGAATACTATGCAGCCATCAAAAGAAATGAAATCTTGCCATTTGCGACGACGTGGATGGAACTAGAGCGTATCATGCTTAGTGAAATAAGTCAATCGGAGAAAGACAACTATCATATGATCTCCCTGATATGAGGACATGGAGAAGCAACATGGGGGGGTAGGGGGATAGGAGAAGAATACATGAAACAAGATGGGATTGGGAGGGAGACAAACCATGAAGTTGCTGTCTTAATGCAGGTCTTTAATAAAAGTATAGTGGTGTAACAGGAGCTTTCAGAAAACAGGGGTTACTGTATTACAATTCAGAGGTTGAAAATTCTATTTTAGGGACTGGAGTTTGTTCGCTTTAGTGTTTTTGGTATAAAATACTCATGCTAGACAATAAAACCAATACTTTTGTTACTGTTGATGAAGAAGAAATGTTGTCTCTCCTATGCAGAGAAGGGAAAGCAAGGGAAGGAAAACATGTACGGTTGCTTTCATAGACTATGAAAGCAAATGTGCATGTTTTCCTTCCAATTCAAATTGGAATAAAGATGAAGTCCTTGAAGGATCATGCTTTTAAAAATTAATAAAACGAAGCTAATTTTAATCGAATCATAGGTGTCCATTGTCCTATGATTAACTTGTTTTCTGAAAATTGCCCTTTTTTAGTTGCCTAAATCATTTGCAAGAAGAAAGAAAGTGCCCATGCCTTTCCTTCCTTGAATAAACTGGGAAAATATATTATTATTACTAAATTCTAAATAGGAATAAATGAATGGTTTGCTTTGTCTTCACAAACTGAATGACATTCGGGAATGTCACAGTAATCATAAAAGGGCCTTGTTTTTATTAGATCAGGCTTACTATTAGAAAGAAGACCTGATAGGACGATGAGGAAGTGGAGATGCAACATGGGGGGTTAGGGGAGTAGGAGAAGAATAAATGAAACAAGATGGGATTGGGAGGGAGACAAACCATAAGTGACTCCTAATCTCACAAAACAAACTGAGGGTTGCTGGGGAAAGGGGGGTTGGGAGAGGTGGGTGGGGTTATGGACATCAGGGAGGGTATGTGCTATGGTGAGTACTGTGAAGTGTGTAAACCTGGCGATTCACAGACCTGTACCCCTGGGGATAAAAATACATTATATGTTTATAAAAAAAATAAGAAAGAAAGAAAGGAAGACCTGGATTCAAATGATGGCTTACTTAATGATAGTGAGCCAGTGTGTGTTTTCAGTGAAAGAGGAGGATCCTTCACTTGACCTCCAGTCTATTCCGGTGCCCCTGCTTGTGTAATCAGTAGCACAGTGAGTCCCCTCCTCACCTGGTGGTTGGCCACAGTGTTTAGAGCCAGAGCACAGAGAAACCTGTTCAGAGAAACTTATGAGGATGGCACTTGGGGGAGGCATTAAAACCGCTCCTGACTGGACATAGGGTTCCCAAAACTCTAGAGCATAGTGCAGAAGAATCACATTGATGTGTGACCATCAGCAAGTGGCTGGCCAGGGCTCCAAAATACCACTGCATTAATTAGAAAATACAAGCCCACTTAACTCACTCCCTCGTTCTACTCTGACATAATTTGGGAAATGTAAATTGGTTTCAATATTCACCTGACTCACAGAGGGAAAGAACAATTCATAAATTGATCTCTGAAGACCAGAGCTGTGTATAATCTTCTATCCTGGGGAACAAAGTGGTACAGCTGGAGGCTTTGCACTGATTCTGAGACCTGAAAGCCTGTAGGCTGCTGAAATTGACAGTTTCAACTCCTAGAAGTCTGTGCATAGTGTGGAGCTAGTTAAAAGGAATACACTGTATACTCTATTCTCTAAATTTTTAAACCTTTAAGGCACTGTGAAGGATCAGAATAATTTTTTTCATATGAAAATTACCTCTAGAGTATCTGTGTGAAATCTAGACAAATTCTATTTTGAAAAAAGATTTTAAAGTCCTATCTATACATATCAGCCTTTTCTTTTTGTGAGAGGTCTCTTATGTTCTGGATGTATGAAAAATGCTGGTGAAATGAAGTTAATTCCAAATAGAACGAGTGTCTCTGATTTATTTAGCACGTGTAATAATCCCTTTATTTTGATGGATAATTAAACATTTTTTAATAAAAGGATCTGTTTTTCCTCTATCCCTATTAAAACATGAGGCAGATAGCTAAAGGGTATTTCAGTGAAGGGGTGCTAACTTAGAAACCTTCCTAGCTGTCTGTCCTAAGTTCTATCCCCTTCCATGATAGCAACTAATCTAAAAATATAATTTTCTACAGATATCAAGGCTCTTTTAAAAAGGTAAAAAAAAATCCAACTGTGTTTATAAACTCACAATAAACAAGATATCCTATAGCCTTTCAGGGTCAGGATCTGCTGAATATTTAAATATTTTGAGAATATTTAAAGCAATACCTCTTAAAACCAGAACATGGCACAGTATCATTCAGGCTAAACAACTGGGTAGTGGTTAAGATCGTGTGTTTTTAGAATTATGGCTTTTAAACGTTGTAGAGTTCGGAGATGATTTTTTTAGCAGGTTGTCTTAACATTATTCAGATGTTCAACTCAGGCAGCTCTATATTGAGATTGTATTGGGCACTGACAGGAGGAAGAAGGAGGTGCTCTTTATTTGAAGAAAATAATGCACACAACTGTAGATCATATACATCATTAAACACTGACTTCCCTGGTGAATGGAAAATAAGACAGTGTAAAGTTTCCTGCAAAAGGCAGAATAAAGTAGTCCTCTCCTCATTATGAGCTAGACAAGCTTTCTAGTTGTAAACCTCTAGTGAGTCACGGTTACGGTTATGGTAGAAAGAGACTTGGGTTGGTGAGCCAAACCCTGTTTTCAGTCTCTTATCTGCTACCTGTGACCTTGAGCAAATCCCGCCCTGTTTTTCAGTCTTGACATCTTACATTACAAAGGAATCTTACATTACAAAGGAACAAGTCAGGTTTCCAGGGTTCTTTGTAAAGCCTTCAGTTGCTGATACTGTAATTTCTCATTATTACTTAGTAGGCTTTGACGGTGGAGGCCAAGAAAAACATGGCCGTACCCATCTCGAGTCGACCCTGACATAAGTGCAGCCATCTCGATATTCCAGATTATCACAAAATATTTCTTGGGCTCTGACCTACTCAGGTTCAGCACGTTAAAGACTCCCTCTCTCCTTTAATGATTGATTTAAACCCCTGGACTCAGCTGCCTCTGTCTTTCATAACTCCCCTATACATTCCCCAACTGATCAATGTTGACCCGAGTAGGTAGGGACAACTCTACGCCCCTACTCAGCAGGAAGAAGTTACAGAAGATGAGACCTTCCACCTTCAACAACCTTAAAGATTTAAGGGTCAAAATTGTTCAGGGGGAAATGCATAGGCGGAGAAAAATCAAGGCCATCCCACCCCAGGTGTAGCCTTAGCTTAAGTACAGCCATCTCAGACCCCTGTGCCCAAGGGCTGAACTTTCCCCCACACTGCTTTAGTAACCCCCACCCTACTTTAGTTCCAGAGACCCCCACCCTGCTCTAGTAAGCCCCTTCCTGCTTTAGTAACAGGAGCCCATAAATACCCCTGCCTTAACTAAGCTCGGGGTCCAAGTCCCTACTCCACTGCATCGAGTATACTTGGGCCCAAGCTTAAGCATGTCACCTCTGGGTCCAAGACCCTACTCCACTGTGTTGGGTGTACTTGGGCCCAAGCTTAAGTTTGGCAAATAAACCCTTGTGTGATTGCATTGGTGCTTGGCTCCTTGGTGGTCTCTCGGAGGTGAAAATTCGGGCACAACATTACAAGATGGCCCCACTATTTTAAATAGTCAACAATTAATGATGAAATTAGTTTTAGGAAAGCAAAAGCGAAGTTCCAAGGCATCTGTGAAAGAGGGCAGTAAAATTTCCCCAATATTAAAACTTGTAGAAAGGTATAAGGGGCCATTTAGCCAGAGCGGCTCCACCTTGGTTGAACAGCCATTTTGTAGTTTATGCAGTAAAACTTAAACTGACCCTGCCACCCCCCACCCCCCACTTACTTAAAAGCAAGTCTGGGAAGCTGGTAAAACGTGGTCAGTCAGTCCCTGATAAGGTACCAGGTGGTGGGTAATAGGGAGGGCACGTACTGCATGGAGCATGGGGTGTGGTGCAAAAACAATGAATACTGTTACGCTGAAAATAAAAAAAAAAAATTTTCCTGGAAAAAAAAAGCCCATGTACGAGGGCGGGTCAGGTGAGGTGGAGATAACAGAGCCTGAATGCAGGGATGAGTCGGGCCTGGTGGAGACACCCAATCAGTGGGGCTGTAATATTGTCTCCCTATCTACAAAGGAGTGTGGGTTCCGCCTTTTGGGCTCCTTTTGGGTGCCAATTCTGACCAAGGTGATAGGCTAGTTCAAATAGCTACTATGGGATGAATTGTGATTCAATTGGCCACCCGTGTGTGACCTAGCATGACTGTGCAGCTTCCTTTGTGTGTTACAATCTCACTAGCCACCTGTGTGTGGCCGGGCTCAACCACATGGCTTTTGCTCTATAAAAGTTAGTCTGTAAGGCAGGGAGGGGTCGCCCTCTCTATAAGAGGCGGCCCCAGATGGGTCAGTTTGGTTCTTGATGCTTGGCACGAAATAAAGCTTTGCTTGACCTTCGCTTTGTATCAGTCTCCTTCCTTTGACCACGGACCTAACAAAAGGGTTTCCCCAGACATTGGGTTGGGATTATTCTGAACCACACCTTCGTTGCTCTTCCATCTCAGAAAATGTTCGGTTTCGAAATCTCAGGACCGTCAGGAACTGCCTTTTGAAATAGCTTCTCCCTTCTGTAGCTGCCGTCACTTCTCTCAGTACCGGAGCAGTGAGAGACGGGTCCTGAAGACCAGAACTTCCATCCCTCTGCTGGAGCCATTCATCTCACTGCTGGGATTCTGCACACACTACTAGGGCTCCAGGCCCCTGTTAAGGCTCTCTCAGTGCTCTTTCCTCATTCCCTATGCGTTATACAAGCTCAGTCACCTGGCAGAATTTAAATGGTATTTTTTGACCTCCTACTTTGCCAGTCAGTTGCTTTGGCAGAATAGTAACTTTTACCTGAGTGCTGACCAGTTATCTGTATTTTCTGCAACACCCTCAATTATCATTGAAAGATGTTAAGGGTGGAATTTTCTTCCCTGCATTAGAGAAGCAAAATCAGAAGAAAACTTCCTTTTAATCAGTAAAGCTGAAGTTGAGTACACATCATTACTCTAAGGGAAGGGAGTGTTTTAGTCTTCGCGCCACACTTGACTCCCTCCAGAAGCCTAAATGGGTTTTCTGATTCTTTGAAAGAATAGTAGTAGCTTTAGTCTCTGTGTCTGGAATTGTCCAGAAGAAATAATGTAGTGGGCTCCTCAAAAAGCTCTCTCTCCATTAATGCAACTCTCTTTGGCTTCACATGTAGTCAATTGAGTCAAAAATCATTCTGTATGTTTCTGATTTGTTGTTGTTATTGTCTTGCTCTGGTCTGTATCCTCTCTTGTATGTCACTGGAGCTAAAATACTAGCTGAGTGGATGAATGAAGGAACATCTGCCATCTTGCCATGGAAAAATGGAACGGGTTTGTGGATTTTACATAGTGGCATAAAGCAATAAGAACTTCTTGATATTTATGTTTTTGGTTAATTTTAAACACATTCATAGAGAAAGGAAATCCTTACAGATGTGGTTATAAATACAGTTTTTCATCTCTTGTTTAGAAAACAGTTTGTGGGGCGCCTGGGTGGCTCAGTGAATTAAGCCGCTGCCTTCGGCTCGGGTCATGGTCTCGGGGTCCTGGGATTGAGCCCAGCATTGGGCTCTCTGCTCCGCAGGGAGCCTGCTTCCTCCTCTATCTCTGCCTGCCTCTCTGCCTACTTGTGATCTCTCTCTCTGTCAAATAAATACAATAAAATCTTTAAAAAAAAAGAAAAGGAAAAAAAAGAAAACAGTTTGTGTTGCCCTTGTGTAAGAGATCAGTGAAATCCCCAAACGTAAGCACTTAATGATCATCAAATAGAAAACAAGGCTATAGCCTAGTAACCTTTGCCTGCGTTGGAGAATTAGAAAAGAAGCTAAGTGTTGATTTACGGAGATGGTGATGATGTGTTTCAACTTATTTGAATGCATAAGTGACATTTAATCTATGTTCTATAATTTGAAATTGATACATTCTGGTTTTAAAAGGTTACAGACTATAGTCCTTATCAATCTCTGACCCTTTCAGTAAATATCCAGTATCTAATGATCTTTGGCTATAGTACTAGAAATGTGCGTGAATTTAAATTGAAATAATATGAAATCCACAAATTTAAGAATTGAGTCTGTCTAGAGATCGGAGCTTGTCTTTTGTGAGTCTTTGGTTTGGCCATCAAATTCATATTTAACTAACTCATATTGTAATAACCAGTTGCAAAGAAGGAAAAGAAGAAAATGTATTTCACATTTTTTTTTTCTGTAGGTTTTGGGGGATTGGCACTTGATAGTAGGTCTAATGAAACCCGATTTCTATTGTGACCTTAGATCTATTCCAGTGGCGTTGTTATATTAAAAACTGATCAATCTTTTTATACCTGTGGAGCAACCTAACATACAACTAAAGTCTTTCTTTTTGAAGAGATTTAGTTTGTCAGTTACCTACATCATTGGGGAAAATGACACTGTTTCAGATTCTATTCCCAGAATACTACTGTTCCACCCAAAAATGATTTCATAATGAAACAGTCTGTAAATAAGCATTGTTACTACTTTTTTGGGAGTTGTATTACACATTAGCTCATTTTACACCTATGTAGCCTCTCCCATTATCAACATCCCTCATTAGAGCGATGGACAAATGAATAATGACATGTATCCATCATTATGATATCATAAAGAGTATTTTCACTGCTCTAAAAATAGAAGAATGTTTTCTATTCCACTTTGTGCCAGGAATACAGCTTCCAAATAATAATTTTGTGGAGAAAGAGGAAGAAGAAAAGAAAGGAGAGGAGAAGGAGATAGAGGTCAAGGTGGGTCAGGAAGTCCCTGAACCAGGACATAAATTTCAAACCCTGTCAACAGCAGTGGTTCTCAAGATACCCCGAGCTAGCAGCATGAGACTCACCTGAGATCTGTTAAAAAGGCAGAATCCCAGACCTACTGAATCAAATTCTGGGGGTGGTGCCCAACAACCCGAGTTTTAATCAGTTGTCCAGGTGATTCTGAGGAATCCAAGTGTGGGAGACCCTGAGCCTATGGGTACAATGCTATGAGAGAAGATTCTGCTCCCTGAGCATGCGGTTGCAGACTTTGAGCTTTTAAGTCTCGATGACAGAGTGTATCAGGCTATTCGAAATGCCATTATGCTTTATAAAAAGCTTAGTGTGTGTATCAGATAAGAGCACTCATGGGACCAATCTTAAATTTAAAGGAAAAGGCCAATACTTGCACTCTTTCTATTATATCATGAGATACTTTCTGGCCAGCCCTTTACAATCTGATTAGTATGATGGAAGACCTTCAGGTAAATCTAATTTGTGAGGTAGGAGGTCTTTGCATTTGCCTTGTGACTTGTTTTTTTTCCTCGAAGGACGATGACTGCACTGCTCAATGTGGAGCCTCTCAGATCTCTGATCGTTCCTAAAATTAAGCTGTATTGCAATAACTGACTCTATAGTCCATCTACAAATCCCATGTTTTGGACACGTTGGTGTCCAATCTATGCTTGCTTTTCATGCATCTGTACTATTGTGGGATGGGTAGAATAGAGCAGAATAAAGGACTAGAAAAAATGTACTCCATAAATGTGTAGTTAGACCAGCAGCTGCATGGTATTAATGAGGTAAGTGAGTTGTCATGGGCCCCACCCACATCCTCCCACAGAAAAGCGATATGAGAAAGAGTGCCTCTCCCCTATCTCCCAGGCTGTGCTTTAAGAGGCTGTGCTGTAAATCCAGGCAATCCATTTGTCACCCACCATTAAAGATTCGGTGAGTAACACGAGCTCTGGCACCTGAGATATTTTGGATGGTAACCAATTTCTTCTTTAAGTAGAGGGCAGAAGCACTGTGTATGATACCCAGCTAATTCTTGGCACCGGATTTAAGAAGGATAAAGAGAGTGCAGACCTTTGATCGGTCTGTGTCTTGGCGTCCAGTAATATTTGTCTTCTTGTTATGTACATGAAAGCAGTAGCTTACCCAGGAAGGGGTGTTCCTTCTCATTTTGGTAGACCCCAGAACATCTCCCAGGTCTTGGGATCCCTGGCCTATGGATCAAATACTTATTAGGTCTAGCTGTGCTTTAGATGCGTTTGGCCACTTTTAGAGTGATACAACAGTGAATATCAGTCATCAATTATATTGCTTTAGCCTTGGGCATCATTGATAGCTTTGATAACTTTCTGACACACTTGTCTCAGTAGCTTCTAGTGTCGTCTTCTGACCCTCTCACCCCTATTGGAGCATTTCCACACCATCTGTCTATGGATACTTTCCTTTTGCTTCTGAAGGGAGATACTTTCCAAGATACTCCAAAGAGTATTAAGCCACACT
This sequence comes from Meles meles, assembly GCF_922984935.1. Lineage (NCBI taxonomy): Eukaryota > Metazoa > Chordata > Mammalia > Carnivora > Mustelidae > Meles > Meles meles. The sequence continues at coordinate 145,697 of NW_025721277.1, read as the reverse complement.
CTGTAGGAATCAGTTTTCTTTGTGGCTTCTACTAAGTTCCTACTCTTATCATGTATTTTCTTAAGCAAACCCGATGCTTTAATTGCCTCCTTTGAGGACGTGAAGTAAATTTCTTTTTTCAGACTATTTCTGCTGCCCAGAGATTACTGGTATTTGGGTTGTTTCCTTATCACTTTTTTCTGTGTACACATTCACATTCTTAACATGTTTAAATAGGATATTCATATTGGTATGCTCTTTACTTAACATTATGTGTTGTGTCTTTTCTCATATTAAATCTTGGTGAATAGACTTTCAGTGTCTGTTATCTCCACTGGAAGGATGAACTTCAATGTTAATTGATGTTCCTAATGATGTCTCTGGAGTGCTGTGCGAGCCTGAAGAATCTGATGAATCATTAAAGAAAGATTAGACTATATTTAGCATTATTTGTGCTTATAATCTACTTCTTTTTAAATTGCCGATTCAGACATAGTATAAGTCATACTAAATAGGCTAAGTAGTGTATTTAAATAACATATGGTTGTAGTATTTGGTTACCAAATATGTAGTAAGAGACATGGCAGAATCATCATTTCCTATCAGTGGTCAAACAACATTTTGTGGTTTTGTGCAGGTCTCATAAATGCTTGGGCTCCAAATATTTCAGAGATAGATATATAATGATAATTATATAGAAGTTGTTTTAACTAACATTAAACATTAACCATTTTTAAAGTAACATAAAACATTAACCATTTTTGAAACTTTGCAATTCTCGAAGATTTTTTCAGTGGAAATCACTTTAAGATTGGTTAGAGATATTGCAAAGAATTTTACAGAGCAAACCTTTGCCTTGATTGATAGAGATAAGAAAAATGAACAGTTTAAGTCAGTGGTACTTAATTCACTGTTCCTTTGCAGAAAGATACAGAAGCAAATAAGTAAATTATACACATCTCAACACAGATGTCTACTAAATAACTAAGTCCTCAATGAAAATAATAAATTTTTCTTAGGTTATGAAGACAAGAATAAATTGATCAAATTTAGATAGTAGTAAGAACATAGAGCCTGTTAGGTGCCTAAAACTTAGAAAAGCATCAAAGGAAAGGTCGGAAAAGAGATGAAAAATATTCAGATTAGACTTATGTGTCCTTTTATAGTTGAAGAATACACATTTTAATGTCTTTCCCAATTTATGCCCCAAAGAGTTCTAAGTATAGGAGAATGAGATGCTCATACAGAATAAAGTATAAAGAAAATGACTTATAGTTTGAGGACTTGAGTTTCTCATAAAAAAAAAAAATGGATTGACCCTTTCATCACCTCTTATGTATTTTTAAAATTCTTATGGGCCTAACTTGTTTGTATTACAACTTGTTCTTCAATTACACCTTGGCACTTAAAAATTCATTGACAAGTGTTGAAAAGATAGGAAAAAGCTATAGGATGAAAAGGAGAAAATAGTATATTTCAGAATGCATCCTTGTAGATGCACTGAAGTGAAAGTGAAAGGGAAGAGAGCCCTGAAACAGGATATGTGATAAATGAAAATGCTTGCATTATCTGGTATCTTGCAAAATAAATAGAAAAGAAAAATTAAGTATTTGAGTTACTGGTTCTATCTTAATATGATCACAGGAAGGAGACACTCCTTAGAACAGAAGTGACTTAAAGGTGAATGTGTGGTTGCCAGTTGGCTGGGGTAGGAGAAGAGCATGGGGTGCTTGGGTGGCTCAGTTGGGTGAGAGACTCAGATCATGATCTCACTGTTCATAGGACCAAGCCCCATTCGGACTCTGTGCTCAGTGAGGATTCTACTTGGACATTGTTTCTGTCTGCCCCTCTCCCTACACACATATTGCTCACTCATATAAATCATTGGAGAAAAGAAAACAGCAGAGGGAAAGAAATAGGCAGCCTGTGATTTATAGGTACTGGAGTAGTGTGAATCCTTAAAGGGAGAAATGTAAAGTACGCACAGTTGTCACAGTACTGGAACATCTGAGCTCAGATTATGGAGACTTCGGTGTGGTCTAACATGGACTTCACACATCCCAAATATTCAGTGGGGAGACTGTGTAAGATTTTGAATAGGGAAAACATGTGATGATATTTACATTTGGGGGGAAAAGTGCATGTCTCAATCACATTAGGTCTGTATTCTATTAATCATTAAAGGCTGCAACTCTGAGTGAAATGAAAATGACCTGTAGTATAAATTTACCAAATGTTGTTGAAGAGAGTACATAGAATCTGTTTGAAACATTTTTATTGCACTGATTGTTTAGACTGTTAGTTCTAAGGTCACCTAGTGATTTTTTAATTTGATTTAATTTTAGAAGGATTGGGAGAGTGTGTGGGCCAGTAGGGGGTGGGGAAAAGGAAGAGGAAGAGAGAGAAATAGAGAATCTCTAGCCAACTCCCCACTGAGCACAGAGCCAGACACAGGGCTCAATTCTTAAATCTCTGATACCCATATGGAGGATTTGATCCTCTAAGTTTCAAAGGACTCTCTTTACAAATGAATTCTGGGAACCCAGGTTCTTGAATTGGAGACATTCAGCCGACTTCATGGTGTTAAAGCATTTGAAAAGTGTTTATTTAACGCGGCTGTCTATTATGATAGTACAGACAGAATAAAGGGGAGGGTGTTTAATGCCAGGACCACTTTCACTGTTGAAGTTTTGCCAGCAACAAGGCAGCAGTAAAGTTCAAGTATAAATGTCAGCAAAATCCTATGAAAAATGACAGCCTGAGTCATTTGTATGTGCATGTCTTTTATTTGGAAAAGCATACTTTTTAATGGGAGGAGAAGAAAAGATGCCACTTGATGGCTGAGGTACACTACCGTTTCTATTAAATTGTTTTTAACAAATAAAAAAAATCACATTGAAGCTTCTGATTTAAGAATGGGTAGTAACTTATCAGGATGTCTTTTAACTTTAGACCAGAGGGAAGTAAGAGGTAGGGTAACAGACTTGTTCAATTTCAAAGAAAGCAACTGTGAGCATACCTGTTGTTGAAAGAGAAATAAAATGAAAGGGGTAATAGATACATATCTACCTAGAGAGCTGATGCTTAGGGGGAAAACAGGTTTCATTTGAAAAATATGAAGGGAATAATTGTTTAAAAATTCTAAGGAGAGGGGCACTTGGGTGGCTCAGTCAGTTGAATGCCTGACTCTTGGTTTTGGCTCAGGTCATGATCTCAGGGTCCTGGGATCGAGCCCCACGTTGGGCTCCATGCTCCACGCCAAGTCTGCTTGTCCCTGTCCCTCTGTTCCTTCTCTCATGTGCACATGCTCTCTCTCTCTCTCTCTCTCTCTCTTTTTCTTTCTCTCTCACACAAATAAATAAAATCTTTTAAAAAATTCTAAATAGGGGCACCTGGGTGGCTCAGTGGGTTTAGCTTCTGCCTTTGGCTCAGGTCATGATCTCTGGATTGTGGGATGGAGCCCTTCATCTAGCTCTCTGCTCAGCTGGGAGCCTGCTTCACACTCTCTCTCTCTACCTGCCTCTCTGCCTACTTGTGATCTCTCTCTCTCTCTCTCTGTCAAATAAATAAATACAGTCTTAAAAAATTCTAAAGAAAACTAAAAATATTTAGTGATTGCAGAGGTTGAAAATATTGGTTCTTTATATTCTGTGTAATCTAACTTTTGGCTGCTTGGTTTCTGGTTCTAGCATGTAGCTCTGTTATAATTTGCAGAGGATGGGAAAGGAGGGCATGAGAAAAGAAGCAAGAAGGCATAATGAGGAAAGAAAAAGAGACTAAAAGTATGTCAGCATTAGAAGGTGGGAAGGAAGAATGATAGGAGGAGGGAGAGAATGGGAAGGTATTAGGACACTACGCAGCACTGTGGTTGACAGTGGGGCCTCCACACGTGGTAGCCTTTCTGCCACTTCTTCTCAGGGAGACCTTGGGAGAATTGCTGAGACGTGCCTCCGTTTCTTTACTGCAAAACACATACGATGCTAGTATTTACCACTTAGGCTTGCTGTGAGGATGACCGTATACATTGTAAGTCCTCCATAAAAGCTAGTTGCTATAAGGGTCGCCATCTAATTTGTCATCTAAAAAGGTGATCAGCAAACTACAACCCACGGATCAAATCCAGCTACCTGTCTTTGAATGGCCAATGAGCTGAGAGTGGTGTTTGTGTTTTTAAATGGGAAAAATCAATAAAGAATATTTGTGACACCTTGAAATTATAGGTGAAATTCAGTGTCAGTATCCATAAAGCTTTATTGCAACACAGCCACACTCACTAGTTTACATATTTGTGGCTGCTTTTGTGCTGTAGTGGCAGTCTCCTGGCCATCTGGCCTAAAAAACCTAAAATCTTTTCTCTCTGACCTTTGACATAAAAGGTTTGACATTCCTGGTCTAAACCAGGACACATCTGAGACTGAATCATGATACTATGAATCATAAGTTGGAGCAAGTGACATAAACTGAGGATATCCTAAGCAAGCCTGTTAAGTACAGTCACCTTCAATATATACTGTGTTTGGGGGAGGGGGAACGTGATGAAAAGAAGTAGCATTTATGCAAATGCTTGCAACTGGGGGTAATTTAAATGTAAATCTTTGTTCCTCTGCTTTCACTAAATGCACTAACCACTCCCAAACTCATTTTGTAAAAGGCCTTTTGTAATCTGGTCCCTTCCCTCCTCTTGGACACCTTCTCCAGCTGCTCTCCTCTTTATGCAAGGTGGTCTAGTCATGCTCACTTTTCTATTCCACTAACACAGTAAGCTAGTCACTATCTCAGGGCCTTTGCAATACTGTCTGCCTGGGATGTCGCTCTATCCCAGACTTGCAAGTCAGGCCCTTCACCCTATTTAAACTGGCATTGTCCTCCATTCCTCAGTCCATTTTATTCTCTCCTTAGGACTGCCACTCTCAGAAACCCTGAACCTAAGCTCTACGGTGGCATGTTTTTTTTTGTTTTTGTTTTTGTTTTTTTTTTTCCCTATCTTGTGACCTTTGTGGCTCGCTCCAGTGTCCACCACCGTTCTGGCATGGAATGGGTACTCAGGCAATGAGAATGCATCCTCCTGACTGTCGCATTGTTGCTACTCCTGTGCGGAGCACCTAAGTGGGTCAGTCCACTTAGGGCTCTTCTCATCCTGGGCTTCCAATGGGCCTTTGACTCTAGGTGAGCAGCTTGGGATTTATATAAGTTTTAGTCCAAGTCTCTGGCCCAGGTGGATCCTCTCGGCACACACAGGTCTTTGATAGGTTTTCCTGTCATTTTCACATTTTGTTTATGCTACCTAGACTTATTTATGTAGAGATCTTAGCAGGCCTTTCTATCACAGTGCTTCTAGAGAGAGGCCTCGTTTATTTATTGTTCACTTCCCTCATAGAATAAAAAGGGGCATAGTATCTTGCAAAACAAGTAGCTTCCTTTGAGTTTATGCTGAATTCTTTTCCAGTTTTTTTTTTTTTTTTTTTTTTTTTTTTTTTTTGGGGGGGGTCAGCAAGAGTTCCCAAGGTTAGGATGTAAGCAGCTTGGAGGCCGAGATGATAACTTTTAAACTATTTCTTTGTATCCTGCATAATACTGGAGAGGCAGGGGCATGTGAATGAAAGAGTACGGTGGGCTCTGTTTCTCTCTGGGTAATGGAATAAACCTCAGGAGAAACATAATAGCTGAAGATATTAAGCTCATTTGGCTTTCCAACACCTCTTTTGATCTTTGTACCTCTAGGCTTTGTGCCAGTCACAGGTTTCTCTTATTTTCATTCTTGTTAGGTTGCTGATCCATTTGTCTTCTTGGAGCTCATGGAAGCCAGCCTTACAGCATATGAGCTTCTGTGAAGTTGTTACAATCAACTGTCCTGAGAAGAGAAGGGGAAAACTAGCTTCTCCTGCCATTTGGTTTGAAAACTGGCCCCCATACACAGAAGATGAGGAGAGGCCAAAGAAAGAGGTGAATCATTCCAGGTTGGTCAGGGGCAGGTTTAATATGTGAGAGAGCTTACATGTGAGGCTTGTCTTAGCAGCCATAAGATGAGTAGATTTTGGCACCAGCCCTCCAGAATCCTGCAGATTTATGTGGAGGCCTTAACTAGGTCCAATCATGCATATCATCCAGATGGTCTCAACAGCATCCTACTCTCGAGGCTATGTCCTTGAAGCAGCTCCTAGTGTGGGAATGGTGGGCATGACATACATTCCAAGGATGGGAGGAGGTGAGGAAGCTGACATTGCCTGTTTACAGCTCACACAGGTCAGCCAGTGGTCATGTCCTCTCCATGATCTCCTCTGACACTGTTCTCTCCTCCTCCTTCCCAATTTGAGGCTACATAGAAAAGAGGCAAAGCGGAAAGAAATACATGTTGGACCAGTATAGTCTCCAGCTCTAGCCAAGGCATGAAGAATGCCTGTGGTCCATTTTCTATGCATTTATCCCTAAACTTACCTTCAGAGCTTCTGAAAGAGAACTGGACATCATTCACCAGAAAGTAAGTTATATGAGAAGTAGTATGTCTGCCTTATTTAATACATTATTTGCTAAATAAATCCAGGGCCTAGAACAGTAAGGAACTGATATTTATTGTGTGAAAGAATGCCTTTCACCTTTATGTCTTTCCTTGCTTCCTCATCTGGTACCATTTAATAGCCTGTGTCAATAAAAACTAAAATTTCATCTTCCATGTTTAATTATAAAACTCTCCAAAGCAGAACTTTGAAAAACATGAAACTGCACAGTAGAAGAATTAGAAAGTATGTAACCCAAGGTTCTCTCTGGGATGTTACCAAATGCTTTGGCAGGAAAATCTTCAGCCACTAAAAACAAAATGTCATCCAACAATGGTAAAATAACACAGTATGACAAAAACTTCGTTGAAAAAGGCATTGTTGTAATGATTAATGGAAATATGGCTTTTATCATAAGTACATGCAGTTTTGGAGAAAAGCATGCAGCATCTATCACATGTTGAAAATAAAAAATATGATTTGTTTGAAGAGTTCCAACCTTTGAGAGATAGTAAATGATACAGTACTTAGGAAATTGCTTTAAATGTTTTTCTGATTGGCTAAGATTGTTCACAAATTGCTGCATCTTTTGGTGTTGAAGAAACTAATATGAAGAACCCATGAATCTTGAATACAGGTAGAAATCCAACACTATTTTTATGCTCAAGATGGGGGGGGGGAAGTATTCCCAATAGGAAAGACATTCCCACAAGTGTTTATAATGGTTGGTTAAAACAGCTGAGAATGTTATTATGTAGTCTTTACCATTAACCTTCATAGCTATTTTATAAGGAAGGTAGAATCAAGGCATCTTTTCAAGAGATTTTCAAAAAGTCGTTAACCTTTCTCTCTTTTTGTCAAAAGTTAGATAATGCATGTGATTTTGTAGGGGGCATTCCATTAACTGAGATGTAATTCAAATGATGAAAACCTTGAAGCTATTAGTGTCTTTTGTGAAAAAGCAAGGTATTCAAAGAAATTAAAAAGACAATTGTTTACATATTCCTTCCCTTCCTACTCCTTGGTTTCTTTCCTGTTTTAGTAGTAGTTTTTTTAAGATTATTTAAATATGGGAAGATGTATGATCCCCAAGCACTATCTACAAATTATTCACATTGCTCCCATTAATTATCAGTCTTAGACAGTAGGAGCTATTGCCAAAGAAGAGATCGGTTATTAAAATCTCAGAAGTGAGTCCATAAACACACATTATCAAATATTATTTTCAGAATTTTTTTTTAACAAATATTACTATTCATTCAGTTAAGAACAAATTAGAAATGAAGTCTGTAGTTAATCCCAGCCTTTTCGAAAAAGTATTCTGCATTGGTTGATCAGGCTTAAGTTGATTGTGGTGGGCCTGGAGACAAGAGGGTGGTACCCTGAAGTATCACTGTGTGTTTCAACATAGATAGGGCAGAAACTGGAACACGATTGGCAATGGAAAACAAGCACACTTAGCATTTTACCAATGGAATAAAACCAACATAATTTTACAACATTTTTTCCAATATGTCACCCAAACTTACTCTGTCCAGTATACTGCTATGTAAGTATAAATAAAAATGTAAGCATAATGGGCATGTGAAATTTACTAACCTATTTTTTTCACCTAAGGTTAGAGCCTAAATTGTTTTCCCTATTCTACATAGTCTTTAAGATTGGGACTTCAAGATCACTGGGTTTTAACATACCTTTATAATGAGAGGAATGCATATATGATTATATAATTCTCCTAATGCAGGAGAATTTCCCTTTTTATTGCTATTATAAATATTGTAACAATGAATAGCTTTGTTTTTGCATACGCAGAATACTGTCTGTTTTCCTTAGGATAGAGTTAGTTCCAGGAACAGATTATTGTCAATGACCTCCTCTATGGCTTTGATACATAATTTCTATTTATATTCCAGAAGAATTTTTGTCATTAGCAATATGAGAGTTAACACTTACGGGTTCTTGTGTGTCAGACACTCTTGTGAATAAACTTTTACATGAATTAGCTTTTAAAATTCTCACCATAGTCTTTAAGATATATGGTATTACTGCACTTATACAAAAAGAAATTCCAGAATTGAATTTGAAGAAATTGCACCCCAGGGATGTTAATTAGCTTGCCTAAGGATGCACAGTTAATAAGTGGCAGTAAGAGCACCAGTTTCTTTGTCTTCCTTAATATTTGACAAGATATATCACAATTTATTTTTGCAATCATAATGGACAAAATAATATCGTTATGTATCTTAACTACTGTTTATTTGATTAGTGACAACTCTCTCTTTCCAGTTCTATTTCCCACTGCATTAGTTACTTACCACATAGGAGTGTTGTGAGAAACAAAGTTAATATATGTGAAGGACTAACCAGTGTCATTTGGTCATAGCTATCCAAAAGATGGTGGTTTTTATTGTTATTCTTAGCTAAGTTACTGAGAGAATTAGGATTAAAAACTTGGAACCGTCTATCTAGTTCACTCTTTGTTTGTTTGTTTCGCTATTATACCACTTTTTTTTTTAAAGGAAATCAGTCTTAGTTCAGTATATTTATTTTATATATAATTGTTCCTGAAAATAAGATAAACTAACTTATAAATAAATGTCAATCCTGGAATGGAATAGAATATTATAAACATTTTTTGATCTCTCATCCATGACAATAGAATATATTTTAGCGCACACAAATATATGCATGGTTATTTATATTGTACTAACATGTACTTATAAACGAGATGATATATATGTTACATATAGCCTATTTATAATTTTTCTGTGAAATGGTATTTTGAATAACTTTCTTACTTGTGGATGTTGCAGAATATTTTTTTCTAAAAGTTATAGATATATTTCATAAGAGCCATATCAGTTTTTATTTGATTAGATATCATAATTTTTACCTTGTAATCTGGCAGACAAGGACCACCTACCAGCTCTTTTCTTCATTATTTGTTTTCAACCACATTATTTATGTAACTTTCAAGCAGGTGAGGGTAGTGAAAACTAGAAAATGAAATCTCCAAATGTACTTCTCCCAGCATTAATAAGCTGAAAGATGGCACATTATTCTCTAGAATTTAAAAAATTCATTGTTCTCAAGATATGTCTAGGAGGCGACATTTGCCACCTGGACCATGTAAGAATGACAATTTAGGTTTAAATACCTTGGATATAAATACCAGTAAGTGGTGGAGACCGTGGGAGAGATGTGTAGAGTTTCAACACATGGGGTTTAATAAAGTCTACGTATGTTTTACTTCCCGAGTTTAAGCCCGGGAGCCTCAGCACTTGTGTGGTTGTGAAGGCAGAATTGTAGGCATGGTCTGGGAGCCCAAGGTGGGTCCAAAATGCTTCAAGTGAGATTAAGAAGGTATTGGTAGTGTGAGTCAACTGTAGAAGACAGATTCTGCAGCAGATTATAGAATGACAGGGGACTGTCACCTAGTGTCCCTGGGCACTTCACAGATCTCGGTTTCAGTCCAGCCTCTGGCAGTTAGAGGATGTATCACTGTGGCATGTTTTAAGCCCCGGGTCTTGTATTTGCAGGAAAGGAGGTACTTTCCTCATGGGGCTGCAAGAAAATATCACATTATATAATTACATTGTTCAGAGCAGATTCTAGTGCATTGTAAGAGCTCAACCATTGTTGTTCCTGTAGGCAGCAGAGCGCGAAGCCAACGTGCCTAGATTCAAATCCCCACTCCGGAAGGTGTAGGTGTGAACCTTGAGCACAGCACATAACCTCACTATGCTTCATTTTCCTCACCGGTGAAGTGACAAAAATGATGATACCCCACATCACAGGGTCGGTATGAGGGTAAAATTCAATGAGTTCCTGCACATAAGCATGCTTAGAAATGCCTGCCACTCGCCCAGTAAACACTAAATAAATGTTTGCTGTTAATGTTACTGTTTTCAATATTAGTCACTAGGATTTTAAAATAGCTTCCAGTGTTAACAACCTGTGAAGAAACACTCTTTTACGTGGTTTATCATATTCCCTCTTCCCTCTGAGTGTGTAGAATGGTATTCATGATGTTGCACCTATAACTTTGGTTGTTTGTATCCAATTATCTGCCCCCTTTTGACCAATCAGCTATGTGTGGACTTTAGTGTGGCATTTTATCCACATCTTCAGTATTTGGTAGCCTTGGTCTTGAGTTCCTTGTGCATTTCAATGGATGGAAAAATGAGCCAGTTTTGGAAAGAGGACTGTGAAAATCCCACAGACTTTTGTGTATTCGTATTTTCTGTGTTAGACATTTCTACACACCATATGACCAAAGGACAGTCACTGTTTCTTGAAAGTAGAGACATTTACAGATTTTCTTTTAACTTCTTTTTTTTTTACCCCACCTGCTTTTTCTTTTCTTTTTCATCTTTGAGACTTCTCATCCACACACACATGAATATGAGACAGAAACTGAAAACCTGAGTGACTTCCATTCGATTTACTAATGCCAAGAGCTCATGAGCTGTTTCCCGCATCAACATGCATGTATTCCACCTCCCCCTCACCCTGACCTACTAGTTGTTGAGCCTTCCTCTTCCACTGGTATGTGTGTGTGTGTGTGTGTGTGTGTGTGTGTGTGTGTGTGTGTGTGTGATTTCTGTGTGTGTGTGTGTGTGTGTGTGTGTGTGTGTGATTTCTTTCCTAACTCAGCTTCTTGTTATATACAGCTGTGTATTTGTTCATTGAAAATTCATACATTTAAGTTCTTTTTTTTTCCATTTTATTTATTTTTTTCAGCGTAACAGTATTCATTCTTTTTGCACAACACCCAGTGCTCCATGCAAAACGTGCCCTCCCCATTACCCACCACCTGTTCCCCCAACCTCCCACCCCTAACCCTTCAAAACCCTCAGGTTGCCACAACCTCCCACCCCTGACCCTTCAAAACCCTCAGATTGTTTTTCAGAGTCCATAGTCTCTTATGGTTCGCCTCCCCTCCCCACTGTCCATAGCCCCCTCCCCCTCTCCCAATCCCACCTCCCCCCAGCAACCCCCAGTTTGTTTTGTGAGATTAAGAGTCATTTATGGTTTGTCTCCCTCCCAATCCCATCTTGTTTCATTTATTTTTCTCCTATCCCCCTACCCCCCCATGTTGCTTCTCCATGTCCTCATATCAGGGAGATCATATGATAGTTGTCTTTCTCTGATTGACTTATTTCACTAAGCATGATACGCTCTAGTTCCATCCACGTCGTCGCAAATGGCAAGATTTCATTTCTTTTGATGGCTGCATAGTATTCCATTGTGTATATATACCACTTCTTCTTTATCCAGTCATCTGTTGATGGACATCTAGGTTCTTTCCATAGTCTGGCTATTGTAGACATTGCTGCTATAAACATTCGGGTACACGTGCCCCTTCGGATCACTATGTTTGTATCTTTAGGGTAAATACCCAGTAGTGCAATTGCTGGGTCATAGGGTAGTTCTATTTTCAACATTTTGAGGAACCTCCATGCTGTTTTCCAGAGTGGCTGCACCAGCTTGCATTCCCACCAACAGTGGAGGAGGGTTCCCCTTTCTCCACATCCTCGCCAGCATCTGTCATTTCCTGACTTGTTCATTTTAGCCATTCTGACTGGTGTGAGGTGATATCTCATTGTGGTTTTGATTTGTATTTCCCTGATGCCGAGTGACGTGGAGCACTTTTTCATGTGTCTGTTGGCCATCTGGATGTCTTCTTTGCAGAAATGTCTGTTCATGTCCTCTGCCCATTTCTTGATTGGATTGTTTGTTCTTTGGGTGTTGAGTTTGCTAAGTTCCTTATAGATTTTGGATACTAGCCCTTTATCTGACATGTCGTTTGCAAATATCTTCTCCCATTCTGTCAGTTGTCTTTTGGTTTTGTTAACTGTTTCCTTGGCTGTGCAAAAGCTTTTGATCTTGATGAAATCCCAATAGTTCATTTTTGCCCTTGCTTCCCTTGCCTTTGCCGTTGTTCCTAGGAAGATGTTGCTACGGCTGAGGTCGAAGAGGTTGCTGCCTTCATTCTCCTCAAGGATTTTGATGGATTCCTTCCTCACATTGAGGTCCTTCATCCATTTGGAGTCTATTTTCGTGTGTGCTGTAAGGAAGTGGTCCAGTTTCATTTTTCTGCATGTGGCTGTCCAATTTTCCCAGCACCATTTATTGAAGAGGCTGTCTTTTTTCCATTGGATATTCTTTCCTGCTTTGTCGAAGATTAGTTGACCACAGAGTTGACGGTCCATTTCTGGGCTCTCTATTCTGTTCCACATATCTATGTGTCTGTTTCTGTGCCAGTACCATGCTGTCTTGATGATGACAGCTTTGTAATAGAGCTTGAAGTCCGGAATTGTGATGCCACCAACTTTGGCTTTGTTTTTCAATATTCCTTTGGCTATTCGAGGTCTTTTCTGGTTCCATATAAATTTGAGGATTATTTGTTCCATTTCTTTGAAAAAAATGGATGGTATTTTGATAGGGATTGCATTAAATGTGTAGATTGCTTTAGGTAGCATAGACATTTTCACAATATTTATTCTTCCAATCCAGGAGCATGGAACATTTTTCCATTTCTTTGTGTCTTCCTCAATTTCTTTCATGAGTACTTTATAATTTTCTGTGTATAGATTCTTAGTCTCTTTGGTTAGGTTTATTCCTAGGTATCTTATAGTTTTGGGTACAATTGTAAATGGGATTGACTCCTTAATTTCTCTTTCTTCTGTCTTGTTGGTGTACAGAAATGCAACTGATTTCTGTGCATTCATTTTATATCCTGACACTTTACTGAATTCCTGTACAAGTTCTAGCAGTTTTGGAGTGGAGTCTTTTGGGTTTTCCACATATAGTATCATATCATCTGTGAAGAGTGATAGTTTGACTTCTTCTTTACCAATTTGGATGCCTTTAATTTCTTTTTGTTGTCTGATTGCTGAGGCTAGGACTTCTAGTACTATGTTGAATAGCAGTGGTGATAATGGACATCCCTGCCGTGTTCCTGACCTTAGCGGAAAAGCTTTCAGTTTTTCTCCATGGAGAATGATATTTGCGGTGGGTTTTTCATAGATAGCTTTGATAATATTGAGGTATGTGCCCTCTATCCCTCCACTTTGAAGAGTTTTGATCAGGAAGGGATGCTGTACTTTGTCAAATGCTTTTTCAGCATCTATTGAGAGTATCATATGGTTCTTGTTCTTTCTTTTATTAATGTGTTCTATCACATTGATTGATTTGCGGATGTTGAACCAACCCTGCATCCCTGGAATAAATCCCACTTGATCATGGTGAACAATCCTTTTAATGTACTGTTGAATCCTATTGGCTAGTATTTTGGCGAGAATTTTTGCGTCTGTGTTCATCAAGGATATTGGTCTGTAGTTCTCTTTTTTGGTGGGATCCTTGTCTGGTTTTGGGATCAAGGTGATGCTGGCCTCATGAAATGAGTTTGGAAGTTTTCCTTCCATTTCTATTTTTTGGAACAGTTTCAGGAGAAGAGGAATTAGTTCTTCTTTAAATGTTTGGTAGAATTCCCCTGGGAAGCCGTCTGGCCCTGGGCTTTTGTTTGTTTGGAGAGTTTTGATGACTGTTTCAATCTCCTTACTGGTTATGGGCCTGTTCAGGTTTTCTATTTCTTCCTGGTTCAGTTGTGGTAGTTTATATGTCTCTAGGAATGCATCCATTTCTTCCAGATTGTCCAATTTGTTGGCGTAGAGTTGCTCATAGTATGTTCTTCTAATTGTCTCTATTTTTTGGTGTTAGTTGTGATCTCTCCTCTTTCATTCATGATTTTATTGATTTGGGTCCTTTCTCTTTTCTTTTTGATGAGTCTGGCCAGGGGTTTATCAACCTTATTGATTCTTTCAAAGAACCAGCTCCTAGTTTCATTGATTTTTTCTATTGTTTTTTTGGTTTCTATTTCATTGATTTCTGCTCTGATCTTTATGATTTCTCTTCTCCTGCTGGGTTTAGGGTTTCTTTCTTGTTCTTTCTCCAGCTCCTTTATGTGTAGGGTTAGGTTGTGTACTTGAGACCTTTCTTGTTTCTTGAGAAAGGCTTGTACCACTATATATTTTCCTCTCAGGACTGCCTTTGCTGTGTCCCACAGATTTTGAACTGTTGTGTTTTCAATATCATTTGTTTCCATGAATTTTTTCAATTCTTCTTTAATTTCCTGGTTAACCCATTCATTCTTTAGAAGGATGTTGTTTAGTCTCCATGTATTTGGGTTCTTTCCAGCTTTCCTCTTGTGATTGAGTTCTAGCTTCAGAGCATTGTGGTCTGAAAATATGCAGGGAATAATCCTAATCTTTCGATACCGGTTGAGACCTGATTTGTGACCCAGGATGTGATCTATTCTGGAGAAGGTTCCATGTGCACTAGAGAAGAATGTGTATTCTGTTGCTTTGGGATGCAATGTTCTGAATATATCTGTGATGTCCATCTGGTCCAGTGTGTCATTTAAGGCCTTCATTTCCTTGTTGATCTTTGGCTTGGATGATCTGTCCATTTCAGTAGGGGAGTGTTCAAGTCCCCTACTATTATTTTATTATTATTGCTGTGTTTCTTTGATTTTGTTATTAATTGGTTGATATAGTTGGCTGCTCCCACGTTAGGGGCATAGATATTTAAAATTGTTAGATCTTCTTGTTGGACAGACCCTTTGAGTAGGATATAGTGTCTTTCCTCATCTCTTATTATAGTCTTTGGCTTAAAATCTAATTGATCTCATATAAGGATTGCCACCCCAGCTTTCTTCTGATGCCCATTAGCATGGTAAATTGTTTTCCACCCCCTCACTTTAAATCTGGAGGTGTCTTCGCGTCTAAAATGAGTTTCTTGTAGGCAACATACTGATGGGTTTTGTTTTTTTATCCATTCTGATACCCTGTGTCTTTTGATTGGGGCATTTAGCCCATTAACATTCAGGGTAACTATTGAGAGATATGAATTTAGTGCCATTATTAGCCTGTAAGGTGACTGTTACTGTATATTGTCTCTGTACCTTTCTGATCTACTACTTTTAGGCTCTCTCTTTGCTTAGAGGACCCCTTTCAATATTTCCTGTAGAGCTGGTTTGGTGTTTGCAAATTCAGTTTTTGTTTGTCCTGGAAGCTTTTGATCTCTCCTTCTATTTTCAATGATAGCCTAGCTGGATAGAGTATTCTTGGCTGCATGTTTTTCTCGTTGAGTGCTCTGAATATATCATGCCAGCTCTTTCTGGCCTGCCAGGTCTCTGTGGATAAGTCTGCCGCCAATCTAATATTTTTACCATTGTATGTTACAGACTTCTTTTCTCGGGCTGCTTTCAGGATTTTCTCTTTGTCACTAAGACTTGTCAATTTTACTATTAGGTGACGGGGTGTGGACCTATTCTTGTTGACTTTGATGGGGGTTCTCTGCATCTCCTGGATTTTGATGCTTGTTCCCTTTGCCATATTAGGGAAATTCTCTCCAATGATTCTCTCCAATAGACCTTCTGCTCCCCTCTCTGTTTCTTCTTCTTCTGGAATCCCAATTATTCTAATGTTGTTTCGTCTTATGGTGTCACTTATCTCTCGAATTCTCCCCTCATGGTCCAGTAGCTGTCTTTTTGCTCTTTTGCTCGGCTTCCTTATTCTCTGTCATTTGGTCTTCTATGTCACTAATTATTTCTTCTGCCTCATTTATCCTAGCAGTGAGAGCCTCCATTTTTGATTGCACCTCATTAATAGCTTTTTTGATTTCAACTTGGTTAGATTTTAGTTCTTTAATTTCTCCAGAAAGGGCTTTAATATCTCCAGAGAGGGTTTCTCTAATATCTTCCATGCCTTTTTCGAGCCTAGCTAGAATGTTTAGAATCGTCATTCTGAACTCTTGATCTGACATATTACCAATGTCTGTGATGATTAGGTCCCTAGCCTTCGGTATTGTCTCTTGTTCTTTTGTTTGTGGTATTTTTTCCGCCTTGTCATTTTGTCCAGATGAGAGGATATGAAGGAGCAAATAAACTACTAAAAGGGTGGCAAAGACCCCAGAAAAATGCGCTGTAACCAAATCAGAAGAGATCCCAAATTGTGGGGGGGGGGGGGAAGGGGATAAAAACAGGTTCTGAAAAAAAAAGAAAAAAAAAGAAAAAAATTAAAAAAAATAAAAAATATAAAAAAGAAAGAAAAAATATATATATTTAGATGAACTAGTCAAAAAACGTTAAAAAAGAAAAGGGTAAAAGTTTTAAAAAATTTAGCAGAAGAAGAAAAAAGAAAAAAGAAAAAAAATTGAAAAAAGAAAAATAAAAATGAAGTAGCCGCAAGACTAAAGAATCCTGGGGAGAAATCCATGATTCCGTGCTTTGCTTTCTCCTCCTCTGGAATTGCTCTGCTGTCTTAGGAATTGAACCTGCTTTCTCCTTGATAGATGAACTTCGTCCTGGCTGGATATTTTGTTGATCTTCTGGGGGAGGGGCCTGTTGTAGTGACTCTCAAGTGTCTTTGCCCGAGGCTGGATTGCACTGCCCTTACAGGCGGCCGGACTAAGTAATTGGCTCGGGTTCGCTTTTGGGAGCTTCTGTTCCCTGAACGCTTTCCGTAGAGTTCCGGAGGATGGGAATGAAAATGGCTGCCTCCCAGTCTCTGGCCCGGAGGAGCCGAGAGCCTGGGGCCCCACTCCTCAGTGCGCCCCCAGAGGACAGCACCCAATCACTCCCGTATCCCCAGCCTCTAGCCGCGCTCCGAGCTCACCCAGCCCGCGACCAGTTCAAGGTAACCCCGAGCTGAGAGTTCAGTCCTCGGCTCTGTCTCTGCAGCCGGATTCTCCGTTCTAATACCTGCGAGCTCTCCGACACTCTGACACCCCTGATCCTTCTGTGACCCTGCGGGGCCTGGGGCCACGCTGACCCCGTGTGGGCTTCACCCTGGTTTAGCCTCTGGAGCAATGTCCCTCAGTGGAACAGACTTTTAAAAGTCCTGATTTTGTGCTCCATTGCTCCGCCGCTTGCCGGGAGCCGGCCCCTCCCCCCGCGGTCTATCTTCCCGTCGTTTTAGATTCACTTCTCCGCCAGTCCTACCTTTCAGAAAGTGGTTGATTTTCTGTTTCTAGAGTTGCTGTTTTTCTTCTCTTCGCTCTCCCGTTGGATTTGTAGGTGTTTGCAATGTTTAGATAAACTATCGAGCTGATCTCCTGCTACCTGATGTAGTCTCAGGCTTCTACTTCTCCGCCATCTTGACTCCTCCCATACATTTAAGTTCTTAAACACCAAGGACATAACTTCAAAAGCTCTCATAGTCTCTAAGTGTGCATTTGTGTGTACATGTGTACGTGTGATAGCCATTGCCACATGTCTGCGTACATGCAACAGCATAAATGCAACTTTCTGGGCTTGTGTGAGGGTATGCATGATATCTAGATGAGGAAAGCCACTGTAAAGATGAGGAAGCATGTGACTCAAGTGATTTCAGACTTGCTTTGTGAAGTTAGCACCCCATGCTGTTTCAGCTTTTTGATTGCATTCTCCAGGTCTTGGTACCCAGGAGTATGATTTGGCCCATTAAGAACTAGGCAGAAAGGTGTGTGGTCTCTTCCTCTGTTCCTATCATGTTATGAGACTGTTATTTTTCTGAATTATAGGTATACTTGAGGCCTACACATAATTACTTTTTATCTTCCTGTTTCCTAAGCTACCCCATCAGTGTGGCTGGCTTTCACTCTCCACTGCCATCACTGCATCTCCCCTCCTTGTTTGACTGAGGCTCCTAATTGCACTGGCAGGAATATGCACAGCTTTAGCTAATTAATTGCTTCGACAGAGCCATTACCTAGAGTGCACTCCTGGAAGGAGACATAGATTTATTAGAAAAGAGTTATGGATCATGATTCATAGCTCGTATATGCATATGCACATTAGAACTAAAGCTGAAATTTTATAAATAGTATGTTAATGACCTCTCAGCAATAACAGGTCCGAAGACGATTATAAATTTAAGAACTAGAAGCAGCAGGGCTTAATTGTACAAATAAAATTATAACATATGATTTAGCCATATGTGTTTATAGGTAAAAAGCTTGTTATTTAGAATGGGTTTCCTTTTGCTTCTGTAACTGCCTTAATAGGCAGGAAAGCATGTAATCCTTTGGGTGTGGAGCATATTGTAAGGATCCTCTCTCAAAATGCACTGATGCTTCTTGAAAGTGTATTTCATCTGTGCTGCATTTTGTTTGTGTTAAAAGCGGCAAAGACTCCAACTCCTAGCTTGAGAATCTCTTAAATGCAAAATGCCCTTCATTTGTCAATCTAAGCTAGCTTTCTTAGGCTAGAAGAGAATATCCTCCCCTTGGTAATGTGCAGTGTGACAGAGGCATCTCGTAATGGACCTATGTAAGCATAGCATGGTAGATTTCTCCCTATATTCTTAGTCTCTTTTCTTGTCGGCTACTCAGCTCCTTTCAGCCTCTTCCAAGTTCTCTCTGGAGGCTGAGGCAGATGGACAGAGCAGGTTGGACTTCAGTGAGACAGCGGGGCATTCTTCCTAGAACAGACCCAGCATGGGTAATATTTCTGAATCACATTAACTTTCTCATGTTCAACGGTCTCCAAGGAAAACATTGGTGTTGGTACCATGGTATCTCGCCACTTGTGAAGACCGTTCTCCTAATTCTGTCTGTATTTGTCTCCTTTTGTTCCTGCCTTCGTTTTTACTCCAAAGCCTTTTCCTTTTTTGACCACAGTCTATTATGAGAAACACTGATTCTCACTGTACTTCACTTTTCTGCTAGAAATAGAAGTCTAAGGATGAGATACATAATGACTTAATTATAATAAGAATCTCTACAATGAAACAACCTGAAAACACCTTTGTACTGTACTGTATTTGTTGGAAATTCCTCCAAATGAAGCTTTCATGCAGTTGTGTTTTTGAATAGCAAGGCTTTATCATCATTCTCAATTTCTCTGTGGGATACAGTAGAAAAGCGTGGACTCTTGATTTCAAATCGCCCTTCTTCCAAATAGCTTCACTTCCTCCCTTTTTTAAACATATAACTTTATGTTAATTTCAGGCATACAACATGATGATTTTATATATGTATATGTTGTGAAATGTTTATGAAAATAAGTTAACATCCATGACCTCACATAGTTACAGTATTTATTCTTGTGATGAGAACTTTCAAGTTGCACTTTCTGAACTTCTGGGTGTACAATACAGTGCCTGCTGTACATTACACCCCCAGAACTCATGTGTCTCATAACTGGAAGTTTGTATCTTTTCACCACCTTTCCTCTTTTCCCCTGCCCGTCATCCCTTGCTTCTGGCAACTGCCCATCTGTTCTGTTTCTAGGAATTTGGGTGGAGTTTTTGTTTGTTTTTGTTTCTTTGTTTTCAGATTCCACATATAAGTGAGTTCATGAGTATTTCTTTCTTTGACTTACTTCACTTAGCAAAATGTCCTCAAGTCCCATCTATGTTGTTGGAAATGACAGAGTTTCCTTCTTTTACATGGCTGACTACTACTCTATTGTTTATATGTGTACCCTGTTCTTTCGACTCATCTCTCGGTGGACACCTAGGTTTGTTTCCATGGCTTAGATATTGTAAACCATGCTATAGTGCACATGGTGGGAGCAGCTATCTCCTTGAGAGAGTGATTTTGTTTCCTTCAGCTGTATATCCGGAAGTGGAATTGTTGGATCATATGGTCATCCTATTTCTTAATTCTTGAGGAAACTTGATGCTGTTTTCTATGTGCACCTTTTCTTGAAGATACAAGTTCCTCAGTTATAATCCAAATATAGTGATATCTATATCACAGAGCTCATGTGTAAATAAAATGCATCTATTTACCCATATATTTATTGGGCACCTGTTTCTGTGACAGGCTTCTAAGTTCCAGGGTAACAATTGGGATAGAACGAAATGAGGTTGGGAGATGGACATATAAAGAGAAGAGAAGTAGTATTGTCAATGCTCTAATATGCTAGAGTAGAGTATAAAATCTTTCCTTGGGCTACATATAGTCCATAATATAACTGTGAAAGAGACATTATCTTACTCATTTTACATGTGTGAAAACTGAGGCATAATGAAGTCTTAGTGACTTGATCAAGGTGATGCAGTTAGTAAGTAGGAGAGTAAAGATACAATCCTAAGTGGTCTGGCTGTAGTATCTAACCTCTTTTTATTATTATTATTATTTGTTTATTTTCAGCATAACAGTATTCATTGTTTTTGCACCACACCCAGTGCTCCATGCAATACATGCCCTTTCTATTACCCACCACCTGCTTCCCCAACCTCCCACCCCCCCGTAGTATCTAACCTCTTAAAACTGTTGATGATAATTACAGTAGAACAAAGTGAGAAAAGAGAAATGCAGTTTCTTAAGACATCCAGATGGCCAACAGACACATGAAAAAGTGCTCCACGTCACTCGGCGTCAGGGAAATACAAATCAAAACCACAATGAGATATCACCTCACACCAGTCATAATGGCTAAAATGAACAAGTCAGGAAATGACAGATGCTGGCGAGGATGTGGAGAAAGGGGAACCCTCCTCCACTGTTGGTGGGAATGCAAGCTGGTGCAGCCACTCTGGAAAACAGCATGGAGGTTCCTCAAAATGTTGAAAATAGAACTACCCTATGACCCAGCAATTGCACTACTGGGTATTTACCCTAAAGATACAGACGTAGTGATCCAAAGGGGCACGTGTACCCGAATGTTTATAGCAGCAATGTCTACAATAGCCAAACTATGGAAAGAACCTAGATGTCCATCAAGAGATGAATGGATAAAGAAGATGTGGTATATATACACAATGGAATACTATGCAGCCATCAAAAGAAATGAAATCTTGCCATTTGCGACAACGTGGATGGAACTAGAGCGTATCATGCTTAGTGAAATAAGTCAATCGGAGAAAGACAGCTATCATATGCTCTCCCTGATATGAGGACGTGGAGAAGCAACATGGGGAGTTAGGGGGATAGGAGAAGAATAAATGAAACAAGATGGGATTGGGAGGGAGACAAACCATAAATGACTCTTAATCTCACAAAACAAACTGGGGGTTGCTGGGGGGAGGTGGGATTGGGAGAGGGGGAGGGGGCTATGGACACTGGGGAGGTGAGGTGAACCATAAGAGACTATGGATTCTGAAAAACAACCTGAGGGTTTTGAAGGGTCAGGGGTGGGAGGTTGGGGGAACAGGTGGTGGGTAATAGGGAGGGCACGTTTTGCATGGAGCACTGGGTTTTGTGCAAAAACAATGAATACTGTTATGCTGAAAAAAATAAATGGGAAAAAAATGCAGTTTCTTAGAGAAGCATTCCAGTTAGGGAAAATGATATAATGTACAAGATACACAGTAGGTATCAGTGAGTGTTAGTCTTCTTTCCTGATTTTCAGTAGAGTTTGGGGTAACATGCAGCATGTTGTATGTCCGTGAAACCTAAAATAATTCGGCCAACTCTGTCTCCTGCCCATGATGATTAAATAAGATTTATTTATTAATTTTGGAGAGAAAAAGAGTGCATGTGCACAAGCAGGGGAAGGGGTGGAGGGAGAAACAGAAGCAGACTCCACAGATCAGGGAGCCCAACACAGGGCACCATCCCAGGACCCTGGGATCATGACCTGAGCAGAAGGCAGATGGTTGACTGAGCCACCCAGGTGCCCCACCATCTTTGCTCATGTGGGGAAGAGCTGTGAGAGAGCCTAGTTGTGGCTAGAAGGGCACTTAGTGATTGGTGGATGTGGACAGCACTGAAGAATGTTTTTCAGCTTGAAAAATTCTCTTGCTTATTGAGCTTTTGAACTTATTTGGAAGGATGACTTAACTATAAATCTTTGGGAGAAGGAGCGACATGACCAAATCCAATTATTATTTTCCAAGTGGCAACATGGCTGATATCGGGGATGGAGGAATGAGGGAGGCTTTCCTGAAAATGGATCTTCTGAGAGATGAGTGGAGATTGGGCTCACGAACCCGTGTCTTCTGGTCCCATGGCCTGTGCGTTACGTGGCAAAACTTGGACTACCGTAGAGTGGAGCCAATAGGTCAGTCATGCTTTGTTAGTTCAGGGAGTCCTCAAAGTGATTTTATGTCCTGTCAACAGAGAACATACCTTCCCCAGCCCGCCACCCCCCACCACTTTCTTTTAAAATTCTGTTATGTTTTGAAAACCTGCTTTGTTATCTTTTTCTTATATTTCAGGAATTCTGAGAAACCATTCTGCCAACACCGTTGACCACCACATCATCTGTGGAGGCCAAGGAAAACAAGGCTGTACCCACCCCAAGCCTTGACATAAGTACAGCCATCTTGGCCCCGGCTGCCATCTTAGGTCTCCGAGACCGGTAAATGACCCCTGGCTCGGGGAAGACTGACCGGAGCAAACACAATGATCAATCAGGAATAGGACAGCTCTAGGAAGACTGACTGGAGCAAATACAATGATCGATCAGGAATAGGATGGCTTATCATTTTAATAACTCATATCAGGAATAACATGGCTTGATGTTATAATAGATTATGTCAGAAAGAAAAAGGAACAACATGGTTTGATGTTGTAATAGATCATGTCAGAAAGAAAAAGGAAAAAAAAAAAAACAGGAACATGGGGCTAGTAGTCGTGGCCCAATCACCTACTGACACCCCTGCTCTGCCTTTAAAAACTCTGACTGTAATCTGGTTCGGAGTCCAAGTCCCTACTCCGCTGTGTCGGGCACACTTGGGCCCAAGCTTAAGCTTCTCAAATAAACCCTTGTGTGATTACATCGGTGTTGGCTCCTTGGTGGTCTCGGATGTGAAAAATCGGGCATAAGTGATGAAGTTCTAGAACCTAGGTGAGGTTCGGTGGGTTGAGGTCCGGAGCCAATGACCAAGAAAGAATTCTTGAGACATCTTTGGTGCAAAGTGGTGGTTTATTAAAGCACGGGGACAGGACCTGTGGGCAGGAAGAACTGCTGCCCTGTTATCCTGAGAAGTGACTGATTATATACACAGGAGTTGGGTAGGTGAGAACAAAGGGGGGGTGTGATGTTAGTCTCTAAGGAATTTTTTAAGCAAAGTCTCCAGGACCTTGAGGGCTAACTATTGTTGGGAGAAAGGTTATTTATTACTAGTAGTAAAAATCTTCTTGTGAGACCCTTTAGATGTGTATCAGTGGGCCATATGCTTGGGAATGATTTTCGACACTATCTTGGAGATGTAGAGATAAAGTTTCACATTTCTCCTCTCAAGTGTCCTTGTTAGTGAGATTTGGGTTTAGAAGAAATTTAACTTTATTTAGGGCTTGAGGAACTGAGTTATTTGCCTCTGGACATTGTGCTACTGATAAGTTAACTTCTTTGTTTGTAGATCTCTAGGACATTTGTAAACCAAGGGGAACTATTTGTTTCTCATTTATGGTGGTCCAGGGTGCCTGAGGAATGTTACACATATTACCGAAGGGAGCGGATGGAGACGGGGTGCAAGGTGCCAGCTTTGGCTTTGTCCTCAGCCAGCCTCCTGCTCCCTCATCATAACAGTCTCTCTATTTTACTGCAGATGGAATCTCATCTTTATTACTCAGGTTTTATTAAATTTTATTACCTCTTTTTTTTTAACATTTTCTCTTAGAAATTGTTTCGTCAGTTCAATTTCATGGAGCAATGGCCTAGCAAAGTTTTCACATGTGAACATAGCTTCATTTGAATTGTCAGCTAAAAATCCCTGAGTTTTAGGTGAATTGTGAGTGAGAGTCTGTGAGACTGGCTGCCTAGGTTAACCCCTAGAATCATCCACTTGGGGCAGCTGGCCAGTTAGCCTGTTTGGCTACTGTAGTCACTCCAGGCAAGGGTATGCAAAATAAACCTGGATTCAAGTCATTCAGGAAAGCCACCCCATTCCCTTGTTCCAAGTGGGTGTGAATTTTCCATTGTGTAATTCAGGTTAGCCTGGGGGTTGGGGGAGGAGCAGACCTAGCACAGAAGCAGCTCCTTGTGTGTGATCCAACAGGTGACCTGCAGCACATCTAGACCAGGTCTGTTGGCGTGCTCAGGCCCAGCTTCCCCATGGAGATAAGGCTCAGGTGTGGGTAGATGGAGGAGAGCCATGCATAGAGGTTATGTTGCTATTTTTACTCTTAGTTGCTGCTAGCAGATGCCACCTGCCTCAACCAAGAGCATCACTGATGGCTGTGCGAGCTCAGCGGCCAGCAGGAGGCACTTTTTCCCTTCTGGCAGTCATACCAAATTCCACATGGTCTCTTATGAAGCTGACCTCTGATTCCAAGCCAGGGTTAAGCTGTAACTCATCAGGGTTGTATCTGCAACTTAATGACATTTTCTTCATCCTTGTCAATTCCCTGGTACAAAATGGCCTCGGGTCCTGGATTAAGAAACAGAGAAGCCATTGACTTAATTTTTAACCTAACAGATTGGTATCTACTACGCATATTTTACCTTCAACCACACTACTGTCAGGAAGCCTATAACTCATTTATGGCCCTCCCCCTCCCCCAGCGGGCACAAGGCTCACTGCTTTCCTTCAACTAGGTCACTTGTGAGCTTTTGTTCTGCCGGTCGTGTACACATTTTAGATAACTAACGAACCTGTTTTGGTCCAGAGCATGACTTACAGACCTTCATCCCTTTCTAATTCTAATTCTAATTCTTTCAACCTGTCATTTCTATCATGGCTATACATGGCCTCTGACCAGAAGCTAGAGGCTGTGTATAATTCTTCAGGTAATGCATTGACTTCCAACCTGCCTTAAACTCCTTGAACTTGTTTTCATTTCTGCTTTTAATTCCTTAAACATAATGTGTTTATTTGTTCTGGATTTGAGTGTGCTTTGATACAAACATCGCATTGTAACCTGTTGGTAGCTGTACTAAGAATCCTTGGCTTTAGCTCTTGGCCTCCTGTCCCGAGTGGCAGTCCTGGAGTGGAGTAGAACTGGAGAAGCCTCTAGAAGTACAATTTCTGAGGCTTGGTTGCCAGCCTTGTCCGTTCCTCTGAGCCCAATCTGAATATATCACACTTATGTTCAAACACCAACAAAGGATGCCCAGTGCCTATCAGGAATTTCATTTTCCTGTAGCATTCGCATGGCTCCAGAGTTTTGCCATTGCCTTCCTTCTCAGGCATATATACCATTACTTCCCTCCATCTGTCCCACCATATAACAACTCATTAAACCATTTACTTTGTCCTCACTCTCTTTAATGGCTGGATGGCAAAGACTCACTTTCTGAAAATGCCAATGATTTCTAGATTCTCAAGGAATATTTCAAAACCTACCTTCTCTGTGAAGCATCTTTTTATTCACCAAAGCAAGTTTTATTTCTTCCTCCTTTGACCTGTGTACTTCTGTCATTACAGTCATCATAATCTACTTTGTAAGTTACTTATTTTTTTTTATTCGTTTATTTGTTTATTTACAGCATAACAGTGTTCATTGTTTTGGCATCACACCCAGTGCTCCATGCAGTACGTGCCCTCCCTATTACCCACCACCTGGTTCCTCAACCTCCCACCGCCCCCCCCCCCCCGCCCCTTCAAAACCCTCTGGTTGTTTTTCAGAGTCCATAGTCTCTCATGGTTTATCTCCCCTTCCAGTTTCCCTCAACTCCCTCTCCTCTCCATGTCCTCCATGTTATTTGTTATGCTCCACAAATAAGTGAGACCATATGATACTTGACTCTCTCTGCTTGACTTATTTTGCTCAGCATCATCTCTTCCAGTCCCGTCCATGTTGCTACAAAAGTTGGGTATTCATCCTTTCTGATGGAGGCATAATACTCCATTGTGTATATGGACCACATCTTCCTTATCCATTCATCCGTTGAAGGGCATCTTGGTTCTTTCCACAGTTTGGCGACCGTAGCCATTGCTGCAATTAACATTGGGGTACAGATGGCCCTTCTTTTCACTACATCTGTATCTTTGGGGTAAATACCCAGCAGTGCAATTGCAGGGTCATAGGGAAGCTCTATTCTTAATTTCTTCAGGAGTCTCCACACTGTTCTCCAAAGTGGCTGCACTAACTTGCATTCCCACCAACAGTGGAAGAGGGTTCCCCTTTCTCCACATCCTCTCCAACACACGTTGCTTCCTGTCTTGCTAATTTTGGCCATTCTAACTGGTGTCAGGTGGTATCTCAATGTGGTTTTAATTTGAATCTCCCTGATGGCTAGTGATGATGAACATTTTTTCATGTGTCTGATAGCCATTTGTATGTCTTCGTTGGAGAAGTGTCTGTTCATATCTTCTGCCCATTTTTTGATATGATTATCTGTTGTGTGTGTGTTGAGTTTGAGAAGTTCTTTATAGATCCTGGATATCAACCTTTTGTCTGTACTGTCATTTGCAAATATCTTCTCCCATTCCGTGGGTTGCCTTTTTGTTTTGTTGACTGTTTCCTTTGCTGTGCAGAAACTTTTGATCTTGATGAAGTCCCAAAAGTTCATTTTTGCTTTTGTTTCCTTGGCCTTTGGAGACATAGGAAAGTTGAGTCCCGTAACAAAAACATCAAGATACCTTCAGGAAGAATCAAAATAACCTTCCTCACCCACACTGAGAATGTATGTTACTTATTTTTTTTTAATTGATGCTTAGTTTCATGGAACATTCTTGACCTACCTCAATTCCCAATTAAATTGTAGGGTCCTTAAGGACTGAGCCACTGTCTACATTATTTTTAGTGCATTTGTACTGGCTGCATTAGGTCATTTTCCCCAGGAAATACACTCTGAAATGGAGATTTGCACGCAGGTAGGTTGACTAAGTCCTCTTGGAAATGCTAGTGAGGGAGAGAGGAAAGCACTGTTGATCAAGGGAGAAATTGAACTGTAATAAAGTTGCCACAGAGATGCAGTCAATCCCACAAGGAGCTCTAGACCTCATATAATAACTTCATTTTCCCTAAATTGAGGCAGGAAGTCTGGAGTTATTTACTGCCATCTTGGCCAGTTACTGGATGCCAAAGGCATCCAGGAAGGATCTGTAATTGTGGCAAAAAGCGTCTCCCACTGACCAGACAGTTCTAAGAGGGACTCAGATCCTACCTCTCAGCAGGCAACAATGCCAGCAGCAGCTGGGGGAATGAGTGTTTTGGCCCTGAAGAGAGGTTGGCGAGGCACACGTCAGCATCCACTGTACTAGGACAGATACTTACATGTGATCCAGGATCAGTGACTATTTTACCCAACTTTATTTAAAGTGGTTCGTAAGTGTTTTACAGCTTCTAAGACTCTATGAGGCCAAATTCTTTAGACAAGTTTGGCCACGACTATAGAGGCCACGGAAGACCTCGCATATGGCTGTCCTTTCTTTTCTCAGCTGTCTTTCCTATGGATAGTGTTCTGTTGTTTTTAATGGAATAGCAACAGTTCTTTATTCTAACTTATGTCCAGAATCACATCAAGTATATTTACAGAAAGAAAGTGATACTTCTCTCTTTCTACCATCTGTTTTGATCTTTTCAGGGGCTGTCCTGTTGTGTGTGTCTCTGATGACACCTCCCAGTAGAACTACTGTCCCCCACCCAGCTGAAGGAGGGTCCAGAATCTGTGGTTCAAAGGGATACTGTTATGCCCAAATAATGGGTCCATGATTAAAGGAGCGAGACAGATATAAGGCGAAAGTCAAGCAAAGCTTTATTTCGCACCAAGCATCCAGAATCTAACCGAAAGTTCAGTGCCGCACCCCTTACAAGAGAGGGCGACCCTTCTCTGTTTCACGGACTAGCTTTTAAGGGCAAAGGTCATGCGGTTGGGCCTGGCCATGCACAGGAGGCCAATGAAAATGTAACACACACAGGAAACTCCACAGTGATGCTAGGAGACCAATTGAATTACAATTTACCCTAGTAGACATTAGAACCAGCCTATTAACACCTTGATTAGGATTGGAGCCAAAAAGGCTCCCAGAGGGCGGGGGTCCCTACTCCTTGGTAACCAGGGAGACAGTATGCAAACCCCCACTGGTCGGATGTCTTCACCTAGTCTGACCCACCCTGGTATCTGGGCTTTGTTACCTGGAGCTTGTTTCTGGAACTTGTCTCCAAGTAAATCCCCTGGGGGAAGGGGAGCAGGGACAGTTTCTAAATAGGTCCTTACAGATACAAACCTTTCTTATCTTTGAACATTTTATAAAGCATCCCGTGTTGGGGGTTTCCAAGATCTCCCAGGTTTGATGCTATGCTAGGAGGACTCCCAAGGTTGAGAATTTAATTGCACTCACAGCTTTATGGCTATGATTTCTTACAGTGGAAGTTTACAAGACAAAATCTGCAAAAGGAAAATGTTCATTGGGCAGAGTCCAGAGAAAATCAGGTACAAACTTTCAAGAGTCCTCTCCCAGTGGGGTCATGTAAGATGCACTTAATTTTTCATGCAGTGGATTGGGACGAGTCTGAACTGTTGCCAACCAGAAAAGCTCATCTGAGACTCACTGCTCGGGTTTTCTTTATTGGGAGCTTGTCATGTAGACACCATTTGTCTAACATGTACCAAAATGATCAATTCCCAGGAAGAGAGCAAGTGTTTCAGCATAAAGCATGTTGGTTGTAACAAACATTGTAGGTGCAGCGAGCCACTCTTAATCATTTATGGAGCGGTGGGAACCTTCCTGAAGTCTGAGATCCCAGATGCCAGCCAGGGAGAGCAGACCTTTCCAAGGATAACAGTCTCAGGCTTGCTAGGGTAACTCTTTCCTGTACACAAGGAAACATTTGAACCCACTGTGAGGTTCCTTCCAGGGCCTTGGAAAGGGCTGGTGCAAGTGGTGGACTTGAAGCTGAAGCTTTAGTAGCTTCTGTGGTAAGTGTTTCTCTACTTCCAGCCATACTGAGACCTTTTCGGTATCCAAACTCACTAGTCCTTGCTCTTCTCTGATGGGCTAATCCATTATCCAGAACCACTCACATTGCTTTCTTCATCAAAATCTTGTTCCTTGGGGTGCCTGGGTGGCTCAGTGGGTTAAAGCGTCTGCCTTCAGCTTAGGTCATGATCCCAGCATCCTGGGATCGAGCCCTGCATCGGCTCTCTGCTCAACAGGGAGCCTGCTTCCTCCTGTCTCTCTGCCTGCCTCTCTGCCTACTTGTGATCTCTGTCTGTCAAATAAATAAATAAAATCTTTAAAAAAAAATCTTGTTCCTATGGACTCTGAAAATCAACCTGAGGGTTTTGAAGGGGTGGGGGTGGGAGGTTGGGGGAACCAGGTGGTGGGTAATAGGGAGGGCACGTATTGCATGGAACACTGGGTGTCGTGCAAAAACAATGAATACTGTTACGCTGAAAAAATAATTAATTAAAAAAAAATCTTGTTCCTTATTTTTTCTTTCAGTGTAGGTGTTGTAAGGACCTATTTAGAAACTGTCCCTGCTCCCCTTCCCCCAGGGGATTTACTTGGAAACAAGTCCTGGAAACCAGTTCCAGGTAACAAAGCCCAGATAAAGGGTGGGTCTGGCCAGGTGGAGACATCAGATCAGTGGGGGGTTGCATACTGTCTCCTTAGCTACCAAGGAGTAGGGACCCCCGTCCTCTGGGAGCCTTTTTGGGACCAATCCTAATCAAGGTGTAATAGGATGGTTCAAATGTCTACTAAGGTAAATTGTAATTCAATTGGTCACCTAGCATCACTGTGGAGTTCCCTGTGTGTGTTCCATTTTCATTGGCCACCTGTGCATGGCCAGGCCCAACCGCATTGCCTTTGCCATTAAAAGCTAGTCTGTGAAACAGAGAAGGGTCGCCCTCTCTTGTAAGGGGTGCGGCCCTGAACGTTCGGTTAGATTCTTGATGCTTGGCGCGAAATAAAGCTTTGCTTGACTTTCGCCTTATATCAGTCTCGCTCCTTTAATCACGGACCCATTATTGGGGTACCCAGTTTTGGGGGGAACCCAACAGTGTCCCATCCACCTGTGTTTCTGACTTACCCACTATGAACCCCTAGTGAACTGAACTTTCCTGTCATAGTACTTGGCAAATATACTCTCGTTACTTAATCACTTCCCTCCAGGACCCATGAAACCTGAGCCCCAGGAAAGAAAAGGCTGTTTATTTTTCATATTTGTACTCCCATGCCCAGCATTTGTACTCCCTGCCCTAGAGCAGACTTTTATTAATACTTGTTGAATGGTCTGCTTACTCATCACTATTGACCAGAGTTACCAAAGTACTGAAGGTAGTTCTCCTGCTTACTCATCACTATTGACCAGAGTTACCAAAGTACAGAAGGTAGTAGGTACTAAATAACCTAAGTATTTAGGTTAAGTTTTGAGACATATTAAATAATAGTATTAATAGTACAGTGATATCAGAAAAAAACCTGCCGTTGCCCGTCTTCAAGGCTCTAAAGCTATTGGAAAACCTCTAGGCAGTTTCTCTTAGCACCAGATAATCAATTAAGAAACAGATTAGGGATACAGGGAAGCTCTGTGACCTATACAGATTGGCTAATGAAATGCTTGGGTAGATTTTCATGCAACTAGATTTCTCTTTTCTTGTAACATTTATTTATTTTCCGTGTTTGTGCATAAAAGCATGGTATCCTAATTGACATTAATCAGAGTTAGATTAATTGTATTAAAATTTCAGAAATCTGTTATTATAATGGGCATTAGCCTTGTTGTAAGAATTTTAGAACCCGTTTCAAGACATGCTATAACTCAAGCAGGCCTACTGAGAATTCTGTGACTCAAAGATGTGTCACTCATGGCTTCGATAAAACTTGAAGAAGTATGACACTTTAAAGGGGTCCTTCTTGCTTGGTGTATGAAGTACATATGCATGCATGTGTTTCTATATTCATTCGTATATGCAAAAGATAGACATGGAAAAAGACATTCTACTTGATGTATATTCCGCAGGCAGGATCACGGTGAGATTAGCATGAAAGATGCTGGGAAAAAAAAAAAAAGTTACAGGTGGTTGGTGTCCCTGTAACCCCAGCATTGGTGGCCACCAGATGTTAAGAATGAAAAGGTTACCTGAGGAGGAGAAAGATGGTGGAGAAGTAGGAGGTGCTGTTTCAACTGGTCCCCTAAAGTGGGCTGATTACCTACCAAAGAACTCTGATCACCCATGAAATCAGCCCGAGATTAGAATTCTACACTTCTGGATCTCTGTGGGGGCAGAAGTTGCCAGTGGACAGGTAAAGTGGAATGGGAACATCAGACTGATAGCAGAAGATAAACCAAAGGAGGAGGGAGCCACCAGAAGCAACGCACTGGAAAGTAATACCTCAATACAAGAGCTCCCTGTGATTAGGGACCAGTATTACCTTGGAGTCTGGTTGAAAGCACTCAAAAAGAACAAAAGATCTTAAGGGGAAATTGGTGGAATTGGGTGGTTAGGGACAGGGGATAAGCCCGTTGACCCAGGTTGGCCACTGCTGGTGCTGAGCCAGAGAAAGTGCAGGAAGAAAGCAGGCCTTGGTCCCTGAGCCAGCGGCACCTGTGAAAGAGTCTGGTGTGGATACCAGCCGGCGGTCTCTAGAACCCTTTTCACTCTGCACGTGTGCTGTGCAATTGGGGTCTGAGGCACGCTCCACAACCACCTCCCTTGAGAGAGGTCCCTGCGGGCACTAGCCGGTGCTCTCTAGGGCCAGAAGAATCTGAATACTCCCAGCCTGGGCCAGCGTGAAAATCTCAGTGTGCTATGCTATCTCTGGTTGGGACCTTTCTGGAAGCCTGGACCTGCCTAGAGAGCTGTGGGGGAAGCAGCCGCTGGAAGCCAGCTCTCTGGACTACTATTTCTCATGGTTTTGGGTACAAGCGGGAGCTTCTGCGGCCCCTGAGACCATGACTGGGGACGTGCTCTGCTGGCAACAGAGGGGCAATTTATGTAATCTGGAGCACCCAGAGGGGAACAGACTGAGGCTTCTCTCTGAGACAGAGGTCTGGGTGCAGTTTGCCTTCCTCTAAACCTCCAAAGAAGCTCCAAAAGCTGCCAATGGGAGAAAAAAATCGAAAACAAAAGACAAACAAACAAAAACCTCCAGAGAACAAAAGCCTAAAAAACCAGGTTCCGCAGAGCCCAGGCCCTTGATAGGGAGCAGGAGGACTCAACTCTAGCAAGGCTACCTGAAAAAACATGCAACAGGCCCCTCCCCCAGAAAGCCAGTCAAAAACCAAAAAAGACAAAAAACAAAACAAACAAAAAACACAAGAGGACACCCACCACTACTTCAGAGATACTTTTATTTTTAATTCGTTCCCACTATTCTCATTCTTTTCAATTTTTTAATAATTTTAACCTATTTACCATCACAATGAGAGTTCAGTACCACAAATTCCATAATAAACTTTAAATTTGTACTTCTTTGATACATATACCTGTGTTTTTCTTTTGCTCTTCTATTTTTTAATTATTTTATTTTATTTTTTTAATATTCATACAGAGATAAGCTTCAAGGTAATCCCCTTTCCCCAATCAATGCTACCCCTGTATCTAAACCAGTTTTAATCCCCCTTTATCTCAGGAAAGTTGAATCCTTTAACAAAGATACCAAGATATGCCCACAAAGAATCAAAATAAATTTCCTCACCCACACTGAGAATTTAACCACACTCCCATCTTTTTCTTCTGCCAGTATTTCTGTGTATTTGTTTTGTTCCGGGAGTACATAAATCTTATAAATGGGGTTCAATTTGGCTGGGTTCTTTTTTTGTTGTTTTTGTTTTTCTTGTCATTTACTTTGGTTGGTCTTTTTGTTTGTCTGTTTTTGTTTGTATACTTTATAAATCTTACCTTTGGGGCCCATTCTGGCTGGGCCTTCTCTTTTATTTTTTTTATTTTTTCTCTCTCTCTCTCTTATTTCTTTCCTTTTTTTTTTTTTTTTTTTTGTTCTTTTTTGTGGGAACTCTTGATTGCTCTGAAGCCTTCCAGAGTATACCTTGTCTGCGCCAGGTTTGATACATTCAGCTACACATCCCTTCAGCGTCTCTCACCAAAACGACTAGGAGGAGGAATGCCCAACAGAGGAAAAATTCAGAGACTGTGCCTTTTCCATCAGCGCTATTGGATATGGACATAAACACTATGCCAGAAAGAAAATTCAGGCTAACAATTGTGCAGGCAATGGCTGGGTTGGAGAAAACCTTTAATGACAAATTGCAGTTGATTAGGGCAGAAGTGAAAGCCACCAGGGATGATGATAACAGTGCTCTCAGTGAGTTCCAATCTAATCTAAATTCTATAACAGCGAGGGTAACTGAGGCAGAAGACAGAATTAGTGATCTAGAGGACAAACTAATAGAGAAAAAGTATCAGGAGGAAGCCTGGAAAACAGCTTATAAGCCATGAAAACAGAGTGAGGAAAATAAAGGACACCATGAAATATTCTAAAGTCAGAATTATTGGAATTCCTTAGGGGGGAGGAGAAATAAAGAAGACTAGATGATATAGTTGAATGAAAAAATTTCTCCATGAAAATTTTCTTTTTTTTAAAAGATTTTATTTATTCATTTGATACAGAGAGATCACAAGTAGGCAGAGAGGCAGGCAGAGAGAGAGAGGAGGAAACAGGCTTCCTGGCCAGCAGAGAGCCCGATGCGGGACTCGATCCCAGGACCCTGAGATCATGACCCGAGCCGAAGGCAGTGGCCTAAACCACTGAGCCACCCAGGTGCCCCTCCATGAAAATTTTCTTAATCTGGGGAATAGAACCAGCATTTGTGTCCTAGAGGCAGAAAGGTTTCTCCCCAAGAGCATAGATTCTAGAAAGTCCTTGAGACACCTGATGGTGAAAATGCTGAATCATTATTTTAGACAGAAGCTCTTGAAAGCAGCTACGGGGAAGAGATTCCTTACACACAGAATAACCTCAGACCTGTCCACAGACACCTGGCAAGCCAGAAAGGGCTGACAAGATGTATTCAGGGAAATAAATTAAAAGAACATGCAGCCAAGAATACTTTCTTTATCCAGCAAGACTGATAATTCAAAATGGATGGAGAGATTAAGAGCATCCAAGACCGGCAAGGTTTAAAAGAGTATGTGAACACCAAGCTGGCACTGCAAGAAATATTAATGGGTGTTCTATAAAAGAGGAAAAAACTCAAGAATATCTTGAACAGAAATATATGGAGACAATCAATAGATGTAAGGACTTCACAGGTATCACAAGTCAATAAAAATGTATCTCTCAATAATCACTCTCAATGTGAATGGCCTAAATACACCCATAAAACAGCACAGGGTTGTAGATTGGATAAAACGTCAGGACCCATCCATATGTTGTCTATAAGAGACCCATTTGGAACCCAAGGATACATCCAGACTGAAAGTGAAGGGATGGAGAAGCATCTTTCATGCCAAGGGGCCTCAAAAGAAGGCTGGGGTAGTGATTCTCATATCAGAGATATTAGATTATAAACTGAAGACTATAGTCAGAGATAAAGAAAGACACTACATCATTCGTAAAGGATCTATCCACCAAGAGGAACTAAAAATTGTAAATATTTATGCCCCCAATATGGGAGCAGCTAATTATATAAGACAGCTGTTAATCAAGATAAAGAATCATATTGATATGAATAAATTAATAGTGGGGGATCTTAATATGCCACTCTTGGTAATAGATAGATCATCCAAGCAGAAAATCAATAAAGAAACAAGAGCATTGAATGACACATTGGACCAGAGGGACCTCATAGATATATACCCAACATTCCACCCTAAAACAACAAAATGCTCATTCTTCTCAAGTGCACATGGAACCTTCTCCAGAATAGACCACATATGGGGTCACAAATCAGGGCTCAACTGATACCAAAAGATTGAGATTGTTTCCTGCATATTCTCAGATCACAATGCTTTGAAACTGGAATTCAACCACAAGAAAACCTTTGGAAGGAATTCAAACAGCTGGGAGCTAAAGAGCACCTTTCTTAAGAATGCTTGGATCAACCATGAAATCAAAGAAGAACTTAAACAATTCATGGAAACTAATGAGAATGAAGACACTTCTGTCCAAACCCTATGGGATACAGCAAAGCTGTCCTAACGGGGAAATACATAACCATCCAATGCTCCCCCCAAAACAAACAAACAAACAAACAAAAAACCTTAAAAGTCCAGACTACACCAGTTCTCTTTACACCTTAAGGAACTGGAGAATCAACAACAAATTTAGCCAACTCCACACACAAGAAGGGAAATAATCAAGATTAGAGCAGAGATCAATGAGATAGAAAGTAGACACACAGTAGAATGCATCAATGAAACTAGAAGCTGGTTTTTGGAAGGAATAAGATCAATAAACCATTGTCCAAACTAATCCAAAAGAAAAGAGAGAAGACCCAAATTAATAAAATTATGAATGAAAAGGGAGAGACCACAGTTAACACCAAGGAAATAGAAACAATCATCAGAAATTACTAACAACAGTTATATGCCAATAAGTTAAGCGACTTATAAGAAATGGATGCATTCCTAGACCCTGTAAACTTCCAAAATTGAACCAGGAAGAAATTGACAACATGAATAGATCGATATCTAGTGAATGAGATTCAAGCAGGGATCAAAAACCCCTCAAAAAACAAGAGCCCAGGACCTGACAGATTCCCTGGGGAATTCTACCAGACTTTCAAAGAAGAAATAATATGTATTCTCCTGTTTCAAAAAATTGAAGCAGAAGAAAAACTTCCAGACTCTCTTTATGAAGCCAGCATTACCCTGATCCCCAAACCAGGCAAAGACACTACTAAAAAGGATTTCAGACCAATATCCCTCATGAATATGGATGCTAAGATTCTCGAGAAGATCCTACCTAATAGGATCCAACAGTACATTAAAAAGATTGTGCACCATGACCAGGTGGGATTTATCCCTGGATTGCAAGGGGGGTTCAACATTCACAAATCAATCAATGTGATAGAACAAATCAATAAGAGAGGAAACCACACGATCCTCTCAATTGATGCAGATAAAGCATTTGACAAGATAAAGCATCCATTCCTGATTAAAACGCTTCAAAGTGTTTTAATGGGGGAATGTTCCCCCATTACTTCATAAAAGCCAACTATGAAAATCCCACAGTGAATATCATTCTTAATGGGAAAAAGCTGACAGCCTTCCCTTTGAGGAAGGAACATGACATCCTTTGATGTCAGGAACATGACAAGGATGCCCACTCTAGCCACTCTTGTTTAACATACAGTTAGAAGTCCTAGTAAGAGCAGTCAGAAAACAAAGAGAAATGAAATGTATTCAAATTGGCAATGAAGAAGTCAAACTCTCTCTCTTCACAGATGACATGATACTTTATATGGAAAACCCGAAAGACTCCACCCCCAAACTACTAG
The DNA here is from genome assembly GCF_922984935.1 of Meles meles. NCBI lineage: Eukaryota > Metazoa > Chordata > Mammalia > Carnivora > Mustelidae > Meles > Meles meles. The sequence goes on along the minus strand of NW_025721277.1, from coordinate 108,990 downwards.
AATTCATATAGCAATTCAGTAACCTGGAAGGATAGAAAATCAATGTACCAAAATCAGTTGCTTTCTCATACACTAACAATGAAAATACAGAAAGGGAAATTGGAGAATTGATATCATTTACTATAGCACCAAGAACCATAAGATCCCTGGGAGTAAACCTAACCAAAGAGGTAAAGGATTTGTACTCGAGGACTAGAGAACACTCATGAATGAAATTGAAGAAGACACAAAAGGATGGAAGACCATTCCATGTTCATGGATCAGAATAATAAACATTGTTAAAATGTCTATACTGCCTAGAGCAATCTATATTCTATGCCATTCTGATCAAAATTCCACAGGCATTGTTCAAAGAGCTGAAGCAAACTATCTTAAAATTTGTATGGAATCAGAAGAGAACCTGAATTGATAAGCAAATGTTGAAAAAGAAAAAACTCTGGGTGTCACATTGCCTGATTTCAAGCTTTACTACAGAGCTGTGGTCACCAGGGCAGCATGGTACTGGCACAAACCCAGACATACAGACCGGTGGAACAGAGTAGAGAGTGCAGATATGGACCTTCAACTCTATGGTCGAATAATCTTTGACAAATCAGGAAATACAAAATACACAGTGGAAAAAAGACAGTCTCTTCAATAAATGGTGCTTCAATCAATGGTGTCCAATAATTGGACAGCTAAATGTAGAAGAATGAAACTCGACCATTCTCTTACACCATACACAAAGATACTCTCGAAATGGATAAAAGACCTCAACGTGAATCAGGAATCCATCATAATCTTAGAGGGAACATAGGCAGTAACCTCTTCAAGATTGATCACAGAAACTTTTTCAAAACATGTCTCCAAATGCAAAGGAAACAAAAGCAAAAATGAATTTTGGGGACTTCATCAAGATCAAAAGGCCCTGCACAGCAAAGGAAACAGTGAACAAAACAAAGAGGCAACCCACGGAATGGGAGAAAATATTTGCAAATGACAATACAGTCAAAAGGCTGATACTAGGATCTAAAAAGAACTCCTCAAACTCAATACACACAAAACAGATAATCATGTCAGAAAATGGGCAGAAGACACGAATAGACAATTCTCCAATGAAGACATACAAATGGCTAACAGCCATTTGAAAAAATGTTCATCATCACAGGCCATCAGGGAGATCAAATCAGAACCATATTGAGATATCCCCTGACACCAGTTAGAATGGCCAAAATTAATAATACAGGAAACACTGTGTTTTGGGGAGGTTGTGGAGAAAGGGGAACCCTCTTTCACTGTTGGTGGGAATGCAAGTTGGTACAGCCACTTTGGAAAACAGTGTGGATATTTCTTAAGAAATTAAGAATAGAGCTTACCTATGAGCCTGTATTGCACTACTGGCTGTTTACCCCAAAGATACAGATATTTTGAAAGGTAAGGGCTATCTGTACCCCAGTGTTCACAGCAGCAATAGCCACAGTCCGCAAACTGTGGAGTGAACCAAGATGCCCTTTCAGCGGAAGAGTGGATAATGAAGATGTGGTCCATATAAAGTATAGAGTATTATGCATCCATCAGGAAGGATGAATACCCAACTTTTGTAGCAACATGGACGGGACTGGAAGAGATTATGCTGAGTGAAATAAGTCAAGCAGAGAGAGTTAATTATCATATGGTTTCACTTATTTGTGGAGCATAAGAAATAATGTGGAGGACATGGGGAGATGGAGAGGAGAAGGGAGTTGGGGGAAATTGGAAGGGGAGAGGAACCATGAGAGATGGTGGAGTCTGAAAAACAATCTGAGGATTTTGGAGTGGCGGGGGGTGGGATGTTGGGTGAGCCTGGTGGTGGGTATTGTGGAGGGCATGTATTGCATGAAGCACTGGGTGTTTTGCATAAACAATGAATTCTGGAACACTGAAAAGAAATTGAAGAAATTAATGCAAGTGTAAAAAGGAAAGTTTACCTAATCTAATATTCATGGTTTTAATTAGAAATAGTTATTTCTGGGGCCACCTGGGTGGTACATTCTGTTAAGCATCAGACTCTCGGTTTCAGCTCAGGTTATGATTTTGGGCTCATGAGATTGAGCCCCTGTGTGCTCTGTGCTTAGCGTGAGTCCGCTTGAAATTCTCTCACTGCCTTTCCCTCTCTACCCCCTCCCCTACTCAGGTGCACTCTCTCTCAGAAAAATAAATAAATAAATAAATAAATAAAATCTTTTAAAAATAAAAAAAATAGTTAATTTTGAAGTAATTTATACCTGAAGGCAATCATAGAAGGATGAGAAATCAGTAGCAATGTCAAGAAAATTTCCCAGGAGTAAGGGTCTTAGAAAGTTGAAGCAGATGTCAGCGATCTGAGCTGGAAAGAGGGACTCGATAAAGGGGTCGAGGAGGAATGGAAAAGAGTTGAGGTGATTGATATTCCCAGGGGACCTTTTCATTTGTGTTTGTTTCAGAGGCTTTTTCCGGAGTCATAGCTAATGACTGGATTGAAGGTCTCTGTCTTGCTATGTTGTTTGTGAGCAGACTGCAAACAAAGAGTAAGTCAAGAGGAGGTGAAGGAGAGTTAACCCACTCTTTTCTACTGTCTGTATATATGCTTCCGACAGAGTATCTGAAGGTGAAAAATGAGTCATTTAATATAGTTTATATATATAACATAGAAATAGCTGAAGTCTTTTTACTTCACAGACTTTTAAAAAAAGATTTATTTATTTGACAGATTGAGAGAGGAAATGTAAGGACGGGGAGAAGCAGGTCTCCCCCTGAGCAGGGAGCCTGATGCAAGATCAATCCCAGGGCCTTAGAATCATAACCTGAGCTGAAGGCAGATCCTTAATGACTGAGTCATCCTGGTGCCCCCCTCTTTACAGATATTTCTCAAATGCCTTAAGACCTCCTTCCAGGTGTTCTTCCATATGAGATGGTAGTCGAAAACTCAAGATTTCTGCACTGAGGCTTACTGCTTGAAGAGCTCTGAAAATGTGAGCTTACGTCTGGAATGCAGAGATCTGGAGTCACCTTCCAGCCCTACTATCTTCCAGCTTTGGGACTACATACATCATAGATGACTACATAGATGACTACATAGGTTTAATACTGTCTCCCCTTTCATAAATGGGAGATTATAAACCCTATCTCAGGTCTGGCTGGGCAAGGATTCAATGAATAAGTGCTTCGTAGACACTTTTACTGAATGAATGTATATAAAGCCCTTAAAACATAAGGCACTTAGTAAGTACTAAATAACAGTAAATCGTCACTTGCCTTGTTAAAGGGAATGTACTTGAGATCCCATAAGCCTGGTAACTCAGAGCCATCCTGCTGGGAATTAGTTATCATTTTGTATTGTAGCAGAGCCTCGAGCCTCCTCTGTTGCTGGAATACATTCATTCGGACAGTCTGTGTGTAAGCCTACGTGCACACCCACACCTACCCGGTGGCATTTTGAATCTTTTCCGTGATTATTCTTTCATGCATGTGGTTTGCTTTTGTCAGTGTTTTTGTGTCCATCTTTTCATTCTTCTATTTTGCTGCTTATAAGCTGCTGTTAGCTTGGAAGCCATATTAAGAGATTTGCTATAAATATGGATGAGCTGAGAAGAACCATTTTACAGGAAGGAGGCAAGGGGTTCACTTATTATTCACGTGGGTGAGGGTTTTGGTCCAGGAGACATCGATTTGATCTTGCCTGTGGCCTTTTAAAATAACTAATTCTTGGGTTTCACCAACATGGTAGCCAAGTGAAGTGCAATGAGAACGTTTCATTTTCTCACTGCTAGTGAAATGAATATCATATACTGAATTTGAAAATTCTTCATTGTATTTCATTATGAAAAACTGCAAGTTTAATTACAGAAGATAAATTAGCATTGAGGTTAAAATTTCTTTCGGTTTGCAATTTATTTCATATGACTACTGTACTCCATTTGTGCTTCAGTCCTCTTAGTTTCATTCTTACTTAGGAAATGTATTGGGAAAAGAATATCGTTTTTTCTTATCAGGTCTGTAGAGTAGTACCTTTAAAAGGGTTTGGGGGTTGGAACTTGAAGATCTGAATCAACCATTTCCATAGAAAACTAACCATTTTAGTGTAGTTTTTTCTGCAGAAATGGACTGTTTTCTGCATTTTTGGACTCGAACTATTACTTTTGCTCAAGATTCAGCCTCGCTGAAAATAATTTCTTAAGGATTTGTAGGGCAGAAGGGGAAATTAAATCTGCTTTTGAATCCACAAGTACTTATTAACATGTCAACTATATGCCACCATGAGACAGTGTTGTTAGCGCTTTACAAATATTAATGCATTGAATCTTACAATAAGAGCCCTTTGAGGTAGATACTATTATTGAGCCCACTTTACAGGTGAGAAAATTGCAGCCCAGAGAGGTTAAGTAATTTGGCAAAGGTCACACAGCTCATAAATGGCAAAAGGGGGTTTGAATCCAGACAGTCTAACCCAGTCCATGCACCCCAGTCCATGCACTTAATCAGGCCGTAGAATTATCTGCACAGCCAAGCAAATTGAAGAGCTCTTTTCTTCCACATGCTCTAATCTTAGTCTAAAGAAGTTCCCTTATTTTTTTTAAATACCTCTAATATTAAATATGTTCACCTGTTTTGAAAATGAGGTGTTTATTTTATATACATCACATTAAGGGAAAAAAGCATAGATGACTACATTTATTTGTGTATGTGTGTACAATTATAAACCAAATGAAGTGGAGATTTTGTTTATTTTCATATAGATCATAGGTTTAAATCTTGTATCTCTAATTATTTTGTCATTTCTTATGAAAATGTTGAAGTTACTTGAGTTAGCAGTTCTAACAAAAATGTATCCTGGATTCATTTCCTTCTTCCTCTTGCTGTGTTATTTTCTGGTAGTTTTATGTATTTGTCAGGCGCTAGCAGTGGAGGCAAAGAAAATGGTCAAACAGAATTAGTCAGTTTTGACAAAGCAGTAGAATTGGTGAAAGATTCTTTATTGTGAGGTAGAAACCACTGGAAAATATTTTGTTTTGAATTCTCTTCTCCAGGTGAAAGTATAAATTAGAATTTATTTTGTTTTGGGCTTCTGGGTGGCTTAGTCATTAAGCAGCTGTCTTTGGCTCAGGTCATGATCCCAGAGTCCTTGGACGGAGCCCCACATTGGGCTTCCTGCTCAGTGGGAAGCCTTCTTCTCCCTCTCCCTCTCCCCCTCTTTGTGTTCCCTCTCTCTCTGTGTCTCTCTCTGTCAAGTAAATAAATTATTTTGTTTCCCCTTGCCATATGTGCGTGCGCGTGTGTGTGTGTGTGGGAGAGAGAGAAAGAGAGAGAAAGGGATATGTTTTAATTTTGACAGTATTTATAACTTTAGATAATAATGTGATCACTTCAAAAAATGAAGTGCTTTAATTTTTCAAATAGCCGGAGAACGATACGGTGTACTGACTTGTAACGATTCTCGTGTGTTTCCTTTCTGCTTAGCATTTTCACTAATTTGGCATACATATGTATATATATATATATGATAATGGGCTGTATGTCAGTTTGAAACTTCTTGTTCTGGGCATGCCATTTATTTTGCGAAGCTTATAGCACTGAAGAATATTAATAAAAGCATAACTTATTCTAACGCGACAGCCTGGACCCAGGAAACTTGCCTTTCTCTTGCCACTGAGAGAAGAAAGTATTACTCAAGGCAAAATTAAAGGTAGTGAGCAGAGAGGAAAGGATTGATGCTGAGATGGGTGGTCGTCTCTGTCCTCAGAGAGAAATGATGGAAAGACCTAGAGGGGAAAGGAAGCTTGGGCCTCAAAGGAAGCTTGCATTCACGCAGAAGTGGGAACTATAGATTAATGCCCAGGGCAAACCCATGTGGTACGGAAGCTGGGACCTCAGGTTTGCCAGGTTTGCTCAGCTGTCTTCTGAGAGTCAGTCCTGCAGGGTAGGGTCTGTACACTGGGCGTCTTGCCTGAGTTAGCTTAGGTTGGTGCATTTCCCCATCTCTCCTTGGAGTTCCACATTGGTAAATTGCAGATACTCTAAGATTTGCCACAGATATGTATTAAATTCTTCAAGATCTTTCATGAAGGCTCCTTTGTTCCTAGGTTAGAACTGAGTTGGTGGGTCTCTTGCGATTTCTTCTAGGTCTATCAGTCTCCATAAACTCAAGGTACACTTTTCATTTTTTTACTTAAATACTTCTGATGATCAGCGATATTTCTTTTCAAAAATTGAATATCACTTTTTACTACTTTCTTGTATACCTTAAATATTTTATCAATTTCCAATTTATATATAATGCATGGATAGATGGGATTTATTTATAATCTCCAAAAGCTATAAAATTCCCTTGAGTTTATATTATACCAAAAGTCATTGTAAACACTGAATTCTTTAATAAAAGAAAGAAAAAAGAAGAAAATAAACTGAAGATAATTAGCTAGCACTTTAATTAAATGGTCCACCTTGATTGAATCTCTCTTTGCTCTCAAGCACACACACAACTCCTAGCAAAATCATTTCCCAGCTCATTGTAGGAGATCTTTTTACATTTCTCTATCTCCAAGTATTTATATAAATGAGAAAAATATTTTTGAAATAAAACTCTGGGGATACAAATGCTTAACATTTTTCTAGTACTAATCTTGCCAGATACGTCTCACATTGCCAGAAACTTCAGAGAAATTAAGAAGCCTTATAGACTACATTTTTTATCATAAACTAATTTATCTCCATCAGTGCAAATATCACCATAGTAATAACTGGATTACAAGGCACTTGGCTTTAAGGACTTATTTATCCACTGCCATTTGATTGTTTAGTTAAGACAAAGTAAAAATAAATTCCCTAGTATTGAAAAATAATAATTTAGCCTGATATTAAAAGATTTGTATTGCATAATGATGTTCCTGGATGTTCCCGGAGTCACTTTTCATCAGCACCTGTATTTCAAAGAATTTTATCTGCCAAGGAACCCTGGATGACTGAAGAACTTACTTTGCCAATTATTTGCCAATATAATTGTAAAAAATATAAGGAATGGTGTTTCTGCACATTAATGAATCAAAAAGTTTTGTTTTGTTTTTCCCTTAGAGGTTCCTTTTATTATTCATTCATTGAGAAATAAAAATTTGGATTAAAAAGGTATTTTACTAAAATATGAAACTTATAAAAATAAAATATATGCCTGCTTCAAATACCTGTTTTTAGTAAGTGGTCAATATGAAAAAGAAGATACTCATTAGAATTCTTCCAAATTTAGGAAGCCGTTCACAAGATTCAGAATCCAAATTTCAAAATAATTCTTTTTTTTTAAGATTTTATTTATTTATTTGACAGACAGAGATCACAAGTAGGCAGAGAGGCAGGCAGAGAGAGAGAGGGGGAAGCAGACTGCCTACTGAGCAGAGAGCACAATGTGGGGCTTGATCCCAGGACCCTGAGATCATGGCCTGAGCTGACGGCAGAGGCTTAACCCACTGAGCCACCCAGGCGCCCCTCAAAATAATTCCTATAAGCCAAACTCCATGGGTTTCTGAATGATAGTGGTATCTAGGGAGGATCTTATAAAATACAACTGTGACTAATATTGAGAATTGAATAATTTATACACATGTCTCCCAAATATGCAGTGTATACAGTGCCTATTAACAAGTTGTGGGTATTTATGCTCATGAAATGAAGAATATTATTTAGGCTCTATTATAGTAGGTAATCATTATTGCTTTCATTTATATTAACTATTTTATCTCAAATGTCTCCCCAATGGGAGAAAAATTTATTTGGAAGAAAATAGGATTGCTTTTTATTTTGATTCCTAATAAACTCATGCTATAATAGATACATACTTATGAGCCCTTATATCCACAATATGCACATTATATTTGGTTTGAATGATTTGGGGTTACACTAAATCGAGTGCTAATTTTTTTATTACTAATTGTGTGACTTCAGGCAAATTAATTAGCATCTTAACATTAGTGTGTTCATCTATAAAATGAGATATTTAAGGAACTTCTTAATAGGATTGTATCAAGATTTAAATGAAATAATCCACGAAAAACATCAAGTAGAGCTTGGTACACAGTTATGTTTATTAAGTGTTAACCATTCTATCACTATTACCATTGCCATCATTACTTTTGTAAACATAAAAATATTACCAGGAAACAAACTGAGGGTTGCTGGAAGGGAGGGAAGTGGGAGGGATGGGGTGACTGGGTGATGGACATTGGAGAGGGTATGTGCTATGGTGAATGCTAATGTATTGTGTAAGGCTGTTGAGTGACAGACCTGTACCCCTGAAGTAAGTAATATATGTCAAAAAATATTTTTGGTAAATATTACATGTGTAAATATTTTTCTTTTGGTTAAAGATAATGCTATTTTATTTTTTCTAGGTCCCAAATTTCCCTTAATTTCCATGACATAAAATTTATATTTAGTGGTGGTTCTTTCATCAATACATACCTTCCTTATGTGCTCATAAGAATTTTTAATTGATAATCACACACTTCAATTTCAAATCAATCTGTACTGTTCATCGGGGTCTTTGACACTTTCCTCTCATTCTATGCCAAATTCTAGTTGGGACCATTTCTCAGTTATCTGTAGCAGTGGATCAGATCTCTGCAATTGGGGTATCTACAAAAAGGGAACAAATCCTTTTTCAAATGTGCTAAGAAGAGAGATCTGACAATAATCAGGTCTCTGTGATTGGAATGAGTGTATTGGCACTTTTAAAGGCCCCTGTGTTACAGGGAGCATGAGGATTTCACAGAATTGCAAATTCCAGCAAAGCTGATCCCCAGCTGATAATCGGGGAACTAAAGGGGGATCAAAAATGACCCTAGAAAATATCATAAATGCTTTACTCTTAATCCTGAGAGTAGCAGGAACCCATTGTTTTGAGTAGTGATGTGGCAAAGTGAGATTTTCTATTTAGGAGAGTCATTTTGGCTGCCACTCGATACTGAACTAAAAGGTGCAAGGTCCCCTGTGGGGACCATACAATCATCTGCATGAGAAGTGATGAAGGCCTAGATTAATGTGGTAAGGAGTAAAGACGGATGTGAGGGTGCAGAGAAGTGAGGCTTACTAACTGGTTAGCAGTTGTATCTGGAGTGAAGTGGATGTGGTGGGTTTAGATGCTGTCAGGTTTCTGGCTTGGTTGTCATGGGGGTATGTCCTTTACATGAGAGGAAAGAGGAAATAGGACAAATTGGAACTGGAAAGAGGAGATGAACACGTTGGTTTTGGACATCTTGTGTCTCATATTTCAGATCAAAACTATATTCTTGTGGTTCCTAGGTGGCTCAGTGGGTTAAGAATCTAACTCTTGATTTTGGCTCAGGTCATGATCTCAGGGTCATGAGATCAAGCCCCACATTGCTTGATTTTGGGGGCCCAGCTCTGTGTTGGGTGTGGAGACCACTTTAGATTCTCTCTCTCCCTCTGCCCCTTCACCTGCACGTTCTCTCTCTCTCTCTCTCTCTCTCTCTCTCTCTCTCTTAAAACAAAACCGAAACCAAACCAAACCAAAGCAAAACAAAACAATGGTGTGTTCTCTTGTACAACTTCTGTGAATAGTATTAATCTTATATTTTTACACAGCCTGATAGTTTTCAAACTGCTTCCACATGCCCTATGTCATCTCCCCTGTGAGATACTATGTGTAGAAAAGGAGAGATGTTCTCTATCCCCTTATAGACACCACGGCTCAGAGTTCAAACACATACAACTTGACATGTCTAGACCTGAAGTCAAGGTAATTGTATTAGAGTCCTATAAGAATCTTTTTGGGTCAAGAAGAAAGCTTACTGGAAGAGAAGGTAGCAGGATTTACAAGGAACTTCTCCTGTCTTTATAGAAAAGAAAAATATCTCTCCACTTAAAAAATGTGCTAGTCTTGCTGAGAAACCCAAAGGGCATTTTCCATCAAAAAGCAGTGCATAGTGGGTAAATGCTAGGATGATATTTGCTTAAAGAGTTTAAAATTTGTTAAAGGAGGCTCACACCAGGATCTTACATGTCAGTTTTCCACATGTGTTTTCTAAGTTAGAAAGGCTCTAAATAGTGTAGTTTGTAATGAAAAACTGACAGTGTTTTCTTCACTATGTGAAACCAAACTCAGGAAAATGCTTTTAAAAAAATATATTATGATTACAGTTCAGTAAATTATTTTATGCTCATCAGTTGGAATTCATATTTATGTGGCAATGGGGATTTTTAAATGCAATTACTAAATTTAAAATCTATAAAAATTCCAGTGGTCTATTTACTAAAGAACATTGAGAAGTATAATTTATGCTAAAGAGAAATGAATGAGATAAGGAAATAACCTTGAATTTGGCATTTAACAAAAATGCATTGAATGACAAATTTAAAATCATTGTATCAAATGACATATAGAGTATACATACTGTCACAGAACTGGGTGGGGGATTAGGCAGATTGGAAGAATAGGCAGTGGGGCAGGTAGGCTTTTGCATCTGGCAGATGCAGTCTTCGGCTCAAATCCCAGATCATCTGTTTTCTGGTTGTTATCCTTGGCACATAGCTGACTTTTGCTGGTCTTCCTTTCTTTACCTGTACACCTAAGTCCTAAGTTAGTAATACTTCATATGGTGTTAAGAGGACTAAATTTAAAAAAAATGCATGCAATCTATCTATCTATGTATCTATATCAATATCTATATCTAGACAACTTTGTGCTAAGCACTACTTTATTTTTTTATTATTTTATTTTATTTTTTTATTTTTTAAGATTTTATTTGGTGAGCAGGGAGCCTGAGACAGGGCTCTATCTCAGGACTCTGGGATCATGACCTAAGCTAAAGCAGATGCTTAACCACCTCAGCCAACCAAGTGCCCCTGTTTTATTTTATTTTCATTGAAATAAGTATGTTCTTATTCCCCATACCCTTTTTAACCCATACTGCCACTCACCTTTCCTCTGATAAATGTCAGTTTGTTCTTCATACTCTGTCTCCTGGTTTGTCTCTATTTCTCTCTCTCTCTCTCGGTCTCTCTCTCTCTCTTTTTTTTCCTTTGTGCCTTTTTTATTTCTTAAATTTCACATATGAGTGAGTCTTTCTCTGACCGAATTATTTCACTTAGCATTATACCCTCTAACTCTATCCATGTCATTGCAAATGGCAAGATTTCATTCTTCTTAATGGATGAGTAATACTCTGCTGTATATGTAAACATCACTTTATCTTTATTCATTCATCTGTGGATGGACACTGGGCTGCTTCCATAATTTGACTATTGTAGATAATGCTGAATAAATCTAGAGGTGCATGTATCCCTTTGAATTAGTGCTTTTGTATTTTGAGGGTAAATACCAAATCGTACAATTACTAGATTGTAGGGTATTTCTGTTTGAATTTTGGGGGGAACTGCCCTACTGTTTCATACAGTTGCTGCAACAGTTCACATTCTCACCAACAGTGCCCAAGAGTTCCTTTTTCTCGACATCCTTGCCAACACTTGTTTCTTGTAGTTTTGATTTTAGCCCTTCTGACAGGTGTGAGGTGATAGCTCGTTGTAGTTTTGATTTGCATGTACCTGATAAGTGATATTGAGCATCATTTCATATGTCTGCTGGCCATTTGGATGTCTTCTTTGGAGAAATGTCTGTTCATGTCTTCTATTTTTTTTTTGTAATATTTGTTTTTTTGGGGTAATGAGTTGTATGGGTTCTTTACATATTTTTGATAAGAACCCTTTATCAGATATGTCATTTGCAAATATCTTCTCCCTTTCAATTGGTGGCCTTTTATTTTTATTTGATCATTTCCTTTGTTATGCAAATGCTTTGTATTTTGATGAGACCCCAATAGTGTATTTTTGCCTTTTTTTTTCCCTTGCCTCCAGAGATATATCCAGTAAGAAGTTGCTATAGCAGCTCTTTGCTCTTCTCTAGGATTTTCATGGTTTCATGTCTTATATTTAGGTCTTTAATCCATTTGGAGTTTATTTTTCTATATGGTAAAAGAAAATGGTCCCATTTCATTCATTTGCATGTAGATGTACAGTTTTCCCAATACCATTGTTTGAAGAGACTGTCTTTTTTTCCATTACATATTCATCTTCCTTTGCCAAAGATTAACTGTCCAGATAATCATTGCTTTGTTTCTGGCTTTTCTATTCTAATCCATTATCTGTGTGTCTATTTTCATGCCAGTACCAAACTGGATTAATTTCTACTGCTTTATAACTTTAAATCTGAATTGTGATTCCTCCACTTTTATTTTCTCTTTTTCAAGATAGCTTTGCTATTTGAGGTCTTTGGGGTTCCGTACACATTTTAGGATCATTTGTCCCATTTCTGTGAAAAATGCTGTTGGTATTTTGATAGAGATTGCATTAAATCTGTAAATTTCTTGGACTAGTATATACATTTTAATGGTATACATTCTTCCAACCCATGAGCGTGGAATGCCTTTCAATTTCTTTGTGTTGCTTGGATTTCTTTTGCCAGTGCTTGATAATTTTCAGAGTATATATCTTTCACCTCTTGGTTATGTTTAATTCCTAGATATTTTATTGTTTTTGGTGCAGTTGTAAATGGGACCATTTTCTTAATTTATTTTCTGCTGCTTCATTATGATTGTATAGGAATGCAACAGTTTTCTGTACATGGGTTTTTATATCCTGCAACTTTACTGGATTCATTTATCAGTTATAGCAGTTTTGGGTGGTGTCCTTAGGGTTTTCTACATATAGATTACCACACTACATCTGCAAATACCAAGAGTTTTACTTCTTCCTTACCAATTTGGATGCCTTTTATTTCTTTATGTTGTCTAATTGCTATGGCTGAGACATCTAGTACTATATTAAATAAAAGTGGTGAGAGTGGACATCATTTTCTTGTTCTTGGCCTTAACAGAAAAGCTCTCAGTTTTGAGTATGATGCTGGCTGTGAGTTTTTAATGTAAGGCCTTTATTATTTTGAGATGTGTTCTCTCTAGTCTTACTTTGCAAAAGATTTTTATCATGAATGAACGTTGTGCTTTGTCAAGTGCTTTTTCTGCATCTGTTGAAATGATTATATGGTTTCTGTCCTTCTCTCATTGATGTGATGTACTATATTGGTTGTTTTTCAAATGTTGAACCACCTTTGCATTCCAGGAATAAATCCCACTTGATTGTGGTGTATTTTTTAATGTATTGTTGGGTTCAGTTTGCTATATTTTTGCTGAGGATTTGTGCATCATAGTAATGTAGTTTTTTGTTGTTTTGTTTGTTTCTTTTTTGTCATGCCTTTATCTGGTTCTGGTATCAGGGCCATCCTGGCCTCAGAGAAAGAATTTGAAAGTTTTCCTTCCTTTTGTATTTTTTGGAATGGTTTGAGAAGAAGGAGTGTTAGCCTCTCTAAATGTTTGGTAGAATTTTCTTGTGAAGCCATCTGGTCCTGGACTTTTGTTTTTTGGAAATTTGTGGATTACTGATTCAGTTTTATTGCTGGTAATTGGTCTGTTCATATTTTCTGTTTCTTCATTTCTTCCTGCTTTCATTTTGGTTAGTTATGTGTTTCTAAGAATTTATCCATTCTAAGGTATCCAATTTGTTATCATTAAGGTTTTCATAATTTAATATTTATAATATCTGTGTTCTTGGTTTTTATTTCTCCTTTTTCATTAGTGAGTTTGAGTCCTCTTTTTTTTTTTAATGAGTCTTGCTAGAGGTTTATCAACTTTATTTTTTCAAAGAATCAGCTCCTTGTTTTATTGATCCATTCCATTGTATTGGTTGTTATTTAATTTCTATATCATTTATTTCCACTCTAATTCTTTATTATTTCTGTCCTTTTGCTGGATTTGGTTTTTTTTTGTTTTGTTTTTGTAGTTCCCTTAGAGTAAGGTTATTAGGTTGTTTGAGAATTTTCTTGCTACTCGAGGTAGGCCTGTATTGCTATAAACCTCCCTCTTAGAACCACTTTTATTGAATCCCAAAGAATTTCAACTATTCTGTTTTCATTTTCATTCGTTGCCATGTAACTTTTTATTTTTCCTTGATTTCTTGGTTGACCCATTCATTGTTAGGAGCATGGTATTTAACCCCTGTGTATTTGTGTTATTTCCAGATTTTTTTCTTGTGGTTGATTTTTAGTTTCCTATCATTGTGACCAGAGAAGATACATGATATGACAGATTTTTCTAAATTGTTGAGACTTGTTTTGTGGCCTAATGTGTAGTCTATTCTGGAGAATGTTCTGTATGCATTTGAAAAGCTACTGTTTTAGGATGGAATGTTCTAAATATGTCTGTTAAATCCATGTGGTCCAGTGTGTCATTCAAGGCCACTGTTTCCTTGTTGATTTTATGTTTGGATTATCTGTCCATAAATGTAAGTAGGGTGTTAGAATCCCCTTCTATTATTATTATCAATTATTTCCTTTATGCCTTGTATTAGCAGCATTATATATTTTGCTCCCCCATGGTGTGCACACAAATATTTCCCATTGCTATATCCTCTTATTGGACTGTCCTCTTTATTATTATATAGTGTTCTTCTTTGAAACTTGTTACAGTCTTTGTTTTAAAGTCTGCTTTGTCTGATATAAGTATTGCTACTCTGCTCTTCTTTTGACACCCATTTGCATGATAAATGTTTTTCCATCCCCTCATTTTCAATCTGCAAGGTTGGTTTTGTTTGTTTGTTTTTTGTTTTTCCCTGAAATTAGCCTCTTGGAGGCAGCATATAGGTGGGTGTTGTGTTGTTGTTGTTGTTTTTAAATCCACTCTGTCACCTGGTATATTTTAATTGGAGTGTTTAGTGCATTTACATGTGAAGTAATTATTGATAGGTATGTATTTATTGCCATTTTGTTACTTGTTTTGTGTTTGTTTCTATAGATTTTCTCTGTTCCTTTCGTCCCTTGGTCTCTCTTTTATGATTTCTTGGCTGGAGGTGATGTGCTTGGATTCCTTTCTCTTTTTTCTTTGCATATTTCTTGTTAGTTTTTGATTTGTGGTTACCATTAGGTTTATATATAACATCTTCTGCATATAACAGTCTATATTAACTTGATATATCGTTGCTGAAGTTGAAACCTATTTTTTAGTTCCTCTCCCCCCAAGTCCACATTTTAGATGTGTGGTGCCATGTTTTGCATCTTTTATTTTATGAATCCCTTGACTGGTTTTTACAGAAATACTTATTTTCACTTATTTTGTGTTTTGTTTTTGTTTTGTTTTGTTTTGTTTTATGCTCTCGTTTATGGTCTTTCCTTTCCATTCAAAGAATCCTCTTTAATATGTCTTATAGGGATTGCTTAATAGTCATGAAGTTTTTAGTTTTATCTGTCTGAGAATCTCTTTACCTTTCCTTCAATTTTGAATGATAGTCTTGCTGGATAGAGTATTCTTGGCTGAAGATATTTCCCTTTTGGCACTTTGAATATATCATGCCATTCTGTTTTGGCCTGCAAAATTTCTGATGAAAAATTGACTGATGGCCTTATGGGGTTTCTTTTATATATAACAGCCTTCTTTTCTCTTACAGCTTTTACATTATTGTTGTTGTTGTTATTTATTGCTACCTTTTGCCATTTTGATTCCTGTGTCTCTTGGTGTGGACCCCCTTGGGTTAGATTTTTAGGGGGATTTTTATACGTCCTGGATCTGTATCTCTGTTTCCTTCCCCAGATTAGGAAAATTTTTAACTACTATTTCTTCAAAAACATTGCCTGCCCCCTTTTCTCCCTTCTTCTGGGACACCTATAATGCGAGTGTTATTATACTTGATGGAATCACTGAGTCCCCTAAGACTATTCACAATTTGCTTAAGTTTCTTTCCTTTTCTTTGCTCAGCTTGATTACTCGTCATTTTTCTGTCTTCCAGGTCATGTGTTCATTCCTCTGCTTCATATAGTCTGCTGTTTATTCTGTGAATTGTATTGCATTTTTTGTGTTCTTGATCTCTGATTGGTTCTTTTTTATCTTTATGTTAAGGGCTCATTGATGTCTTCTACTCTTTTTTCAAGTCCAGTGAGTATCTTCATGATCATTTTTCTGAAATTAGCCTCTTGAAGGCAGCGTATAGGTGGGGTATGACCATTACGTTAAATTCTCTACCGGGCATATTACTTATAACTGTTTTGCTTTGGCCCCTTGCCATAGTTTGACTCCGTTCCTTCATTTGGGAGCTATTTCTCTGTCTGCTCCTCCTGTCTGACTTTCTGTTTCTGTTTTGTTTTTTTAGGGAATTCAGCTATTTCTCTTGTCCTTAATGATAATAGCCTTATGAAGAAGGAGTCCTGTAGTGCCCTGCAGAGCAGTGTAGCCTGTTCTCCAGGGCCTGGCAGTTCAGGGAGCATCTCCTATGTCTTATGTCTGCTCTCCTGTTGAGTCTTGGTCTATTTTTCCTTTCCAGTTGTCTGAAGAGGCTCTCTTTGCCTCTCATGGGCAATGTCTGGTCCTGAGCAGGGGTGGTGGGGTGCATTTTAACAAGTTGTGTGGTGCTCTGCTTGCTAAAGGAGACCTAGCACCCCCAAAAGTAAAGTCCCACAAAACACAAGGGTCAGGACATATGTTGGCAGGGTTTGCATTGCTCTCCTGAGGGTGGGATCTGCAGCACCAGGACTAAGGGGAGCATGACTGTGAAAGCCTTGGTGGGGAGGGGAGCAGGCTTGGTGCAAGTCAGTTAGATAATGAGTGTTGTGGCTAATTCCTGGAGTTGGTGGTTATTTATGCTGAGGGTGGGGAAAATGGCAACTGCCAGCTCCTTTGCTCCTGAAGGGCTCTCTCTGTGATCCTTCTTTCTCTGGGCCATGCTCTAAGATGAGCAAATCCCTCTCCCTCCCATCTGCTGCCTTCTCCCTGCCCCTGCCCCAACCCCCAGCATTTTTCAAACTGCTGCTTATAGGCTGTATCTGCATAGGTTATTTGTCCTACTATGTCTTTAAGGGCAGGGACTCTGCTTAGTAATGTCCTCTGAGCTCCCCAGGAACCCACAATTTGGCCCCTCCTGTTTTCACAGGCAAATATCACTGGGATTCATCCTCTCTGTGTGCTCCGCAGTGTGAAAGACTCTCTTCTGCCCTCCATCACACCAGTAGTTTCCTCCCCACATAAAAATCCTGCATACTCTATTTATCTTGAATACCTTGACCAAATTAGCATACCTTGTTAACAGTGGTAGACATGAGTAGTTGGCATACAACTGACCACCTGTGGGGGAAAATGTTTTAGCTACAGTCTGAGAACATAACACAGATGAGAATGTCAGTTAACACTCTGAAGATTGTATTATAGAGAAATCTACTGAATTGAAATATCCCCATGGAATCCAAAACTGTACAGCTTAAGTATTCACCACAATTATTAGGGAAGTTTATATTATTCACATTCTCATTTTTACTTTTAGGATTTCCTTCAGGATCAGCCTTTTTTGGGAGCATCCTTATAAATAGCTGTAGTAAAGGACATGAGTAACATGAAATTGTCCAAGCTCTATATGGCACATAATGTGTCTTGCAGAAAAATAAATTCAGTTATTTGCAGAAGACAGTGTTTTGGATGTCTCTGCTACAAAGATAGCAAATCAAAACATTGACAAGTAGCTCAGCTTGGGAAATGGAAAACTGACATGATTCTGAAGGCAGTCTTTATCAGTCACTAGTTCACTCATCCACTTAGCAATTTGGTCACTAAAAAGTTTTTCATTGTTCTTAAAAAAGGATGTATCTAGCTTTCACCTGCTCAATATAGTCCTCTTCAGTACCATTGCATTCTGTAGCAATAGTGGAACCTGAACGAAAGAGAAATCTAGAAAATACTCTTTGAATTTAATGATGTGAGCAAAATCCATAGGAAGAAAACAATGTTGATTGGCTTCTTAAGATACTGAGTTGATTTACATATGATCCATGTGTTGCCATTGATTTCTGTTTAGAAAAAGTGTCTGGTAGGATTTCTTTGCTGAAATCTTCTGAGCTCACCTGTACAATATTCTCAAGCTCATAAAATTTAAGTACCTGGATACATAGTCTATATTATATATTAGTGTTAGGAAAGTTCATTTTCATGACTTCATTTTAGTACAAAAGTGTGAAATGTTGCTATAGGGTATTGCCTGTGGGACCTTTGCAATTATTTAACTTTTTGAATAATCTCTACTTCTTCAAGAAATGCTTTGTAAAATTATGGTGAAAATGGTTGAAGTTAACTATGATATAATAATTTTGATTGAATATAAAACAAAGTCAATCACCATTGGGTTGATATATCATCTGTTCCAGTCCTTATTTCTTTTGAAATTGAACACTTGGGTTAGTTACTCTCAACTTAATTAGTAACGTGTACCATGCTTGATTAAATTAAGTGCAATGCAGTTGTAGCTTACTTCTTCAAAATGGGCTATTTATAATTAATGATATGAATTACTTTGTAGTCACCATTGATTACCCATGCTAATGCAGAGGCACAGAATTCATTGAAGCCATTATATTATTTTTTTGAAGTGCACAGTATGCTTTTATGTTGAATATTAGGAGATATGTAAATTGCTTCATTATCTGGGCCCTTATTTGGCCTTTCCCCTTGTATCATTTAGCGTCTACTAACTCAGTTGACAGTAGAGGATTCCTGCTGGTAGACACTGATAGCTTCTTTCTTTTAGTTTCTTTTGTCTTTATAATCTGTCTCTTACTACTACTTCTTTCATTTTCTCCAAGGCGCACAATGTGTCCTGAGAAGGAGGCCTGAAGGCCAAGTAGAGACCGTGAGGCGCGAGCAGACTAGTTTACTCAGCTCCCGGCAGCAGTGCAGCCTGGGAGGGCCGGCTCCCCATGGCCACACTTTCTTTATATTATGTTATTTTTCACCTTCTTCCCTTCCTCCCTTCCTCCCTTCCTCTTTCTTCCTTCCTTCCTTCCTTTCTTTCCTTCTTTCTTTTCTTTTCTTCTTTCTTTCTCTCTCTCTCTTTCTTTCTTTCTTTCTTTTCCTTAACAGATGTTCTTTGTTGAATTTAGAGGGTGGGAATGACCTGGGAGATGGGGCAGAGAGAGAAGACAATTCCCCGCTGTGCAGGGAGCCCAATGCCAGACTGGATCCCAGGGCTTTGAGTTCAGGACCCGAGGTGAAGGCAGAGGCTTCACGGACTGGGCCCCCCCCAGGTGCCGCACCAGTCTTGATTTTTAGGAGGAATCCAAATTCCAGAGTTTTAGTTGCATTCCTCCACTTGATAAAGAAATGCATGGGAGTAAAAATGGTATGTGAGATTGTGCCTATGTGGTGATAGTGTCTGTCGTCCAGTGTCTTGGGGCTGGGTCCCCGACCTCCCCGTGAGGATGTCAAGCGTGAAGGCTTGTGACCAGCTCAGGCTGACCCCAAGGAAAAGAGTCCGCAAATTCTGCCGGCAGCTGAGATCTAGTACCCTGTATACCCTAGAACTTGACCCAGCATGGGACTCCAGCTAGCTGTGGAAGCAGCCCAAGAGGTTAAGCTGGGGACCCCACAGTCTAGAGCCACTCTGGCTCCCTCCCACGGAACTCGCCGGAGGGCAGAGTAGCGCCAGCATTCATTCCCAAGGAAAGCCAGGTGCACACCCGTTCTCCCAGCCAGTCCGCCACCAGGACCCGGTTCAGAGCCCAAGAGCAGAACCAGTTCTGGAGTTGGCTTGGCGCCACTCCAGAAGGCTGTGGGCTGTTTCCTTCCAGAAGGCACAGGGATAGGCGGTCAGCCTGGTGACCTTCTCTCCTGCTTCGGCACCGTGTCAAGTTGCAGAACGGGCCGCTGGCCCAGGGTTGGTAAACACCCACTGGCAGAGGGGACCCAAAGCCCGCACCAGTGCCTGAGGCATCTCCACCCTCTTCCCAGAAGGGGCGGCATGCACAGTTACCGCCAAAGGCTGAAGTAGCCAAGATATTGACGAAAGGAGACAAGTCCCATTGTTAAGTAGTGTTTTTTTGTTTTCTTTTTTTGGTTCTTTTTTTTAACCAGGGCCTAAGGACAGAAGGATGTCTTGGGGACCAACAGACACAGTTCATCTCCACAAGCCCCTGTCTGGTGACACCTGTTCTCAGTCCCGGGAGGAGGATATGGGAGGACAGGTATGTGATACCAACTATCGCCAGGGTAGATGGAGGAACGTTTGGCCAGAGGCTGTCCTTAAGGGCTCGCAGATGGAAAGGAAATGCAAGGGGTAGTGGGGGGCAGCTGTGTTCAGGAGGTTGCAGTGGATCGCATCCATCACTTGGGCATTAGCGCTCTTCCACTCAATGCTCTCTCTAGCACCTCTGGGCTGGGAAACCCTGACAATACATCTTTAAAAACTGCGCCAGTATTTCTGGGGTGAATACCAGGACGAGTACTGCTAGGTGAAGATTGCAACGGCAGACTCGGATAGGAGTTGCCGACTGTTGTGCCAGACAGGGGGGCCCAACACCCTACCCTCCGGGGGAACTGCACTGGACTTTCGTGTCCACAGGTTCTGCCCAGGACGGCTGGATGCCAGGACAGACCTACGGGTCTGTGAGGGAACCATGCGAACTACACGAAGGGGAGGAGATGGAGCAGGGAAAGAGGTAGGGACAGGGGCAGTGGAAGGGGCTGGAGCTGGGGCAGGTGCCCCGGGCGATGTCCAGCGCAGGATCCAGGCCAGGAGCCGGGACTAGGTCAGAATTAGGGGCACAGGCGAGGACAGGGGAGGAGTCCGTGGCCTGGGTCAGGGCAGCCGAAGGGGCAGGATCAGGGACACCAGCTGGGTGTGGGGAAAGAAGAATGGCAGAAGCACGGGCAGGGGAAGGGGCAGCAGCTGTCTCCAGGGCAGGCGAAGGGGCAGGGCCGGGCAAGGGGAATGAGTCCTTGCAGGGACTGGGGCAGGGGCTGGGTGTGGGGCAGTAAGAGGGGCGCAGGCCGGGGAAGGGGCCGGGGCCAAGGCCGAGGCAGGGGATGGGGCAGGGGCAGCAACAGGGTTTGGAGCTGGGTCAGGTGCAGTGGTGCTGGCTGGTCCAGGATGCAGGGCAAGAGCTGGGCCTGTGGCAGGATGAGGGTTCCAGGCAGGGACGGGTAAAGGCGCAGGATCTTGAGAGTAGCAGGAGCAGGGCCCGGGGCAGGAGCAAGCCCCAGCTCTTCATGGGCAGCGTCAGGCTCTACGGGGCCCGGTTCCTGGTCACCTGCTGGCGGCTGGTCCCCGGCTGAGGTGGCGGCAGGCACCGTCTCCCAATCCCCAGCTCCTGCTGATGTCAGGAGGGGCCCGAGCTCCTTGCCAGGAGCAGCTGGGAGAGGAGAGAAGGTCCCGCGCTTGCCTGCATCTGCATGTGCCTTGGCGCCCACAGGACCCAGGCGGGGCGTGGCGGAGAGGCCGCAGCCAGGGAAGGAACCCTCAGCGGGACGGCTCCCCGAGGGCAGTGTCCCCGCTGGGTGCTCTGAGCCCAGTCCTTGCTCCTGGCCCCCCACCAGACTGTGGGGCTCGTCCCTGTGGGCCCAGCACCGACCCGTCCCCGCACACGCCTAGGCACCCAGCCCGCCCCACCTTCTCACCCTGGGGCTCAGTTTCGGCAGGTGGCCTGGCAGGCTAGAAAGACTTTCCTGGGACTGCGGACTCCTGGGTCAGAGAGGAGGTGGTGTCCGCCTGCCTCTTCTCTTCCTCCCTGGCCTTCTGCAAAGACAGGGACCGGTCGCTGGCCCGGAGCCATCCCAGCCCCGCCTGGCCGACCCCACTGTCCTCTTGCCCGGGCCCCCTGCTGCTCCCACATGGGCCACAAACCTGTGCTTGCCAAGCGCTACCCCCGGTGCCGGAACCCACACCTGCAGGGCTCTGGGGATCGACCCTGGCCAGGAGCTCACATCCCCCACACCTGTCCCACCCAGGCAGCCTTGACCTTGACCGCGACCTGCCCACCAGGCATCAGACCCCTCAGACACCTGCTCCTGCTCAGGAAGGCCCCACCGCACGTGAGCCCTCCTTCCAGACACATGTATGCACAGGCAAGCTCACAGACACACACACACACACACACACACACACACACACACAAACACACATACACACACAAAGCCAGCGGATGAGGGGACCCGTGGCTGCGCCGGTCACAGGTGTAGGTGCAGGGGTTGGGACAGGGGCCAGCACAGGAGCTGGGCCTGGTGCATGAGCTGGGACCGGGGCAGGAGCAGGAGCAAGGGGAAGGACAGGGTCAGCAGGAGCGGCCCGTGCAGCATGCAGGGCTGGAGCTGGGTCAGGGCCAGGAAGAGGAGTGCAGGCAGTGCCAGGGGAAAGGGCAGGAGCAAGGGGCAGGAGCTGGGTGTGGGGCAGGAACAGGTGTCTGCTGGGAACAGGGAGAGGCAGGGGAAGAGACAGTGGCCCTGCGAGGGGCAAAGGGAGGGGCAGCGGTCCTGGCCGAGGCCGTGGAAGCGGCAGGGCCTGGGTGTGGAGCAGCAAGAGGGACCCAGGCAGGAGCAGGAGAAGGGGCAGGAGCAGGGGCAGGACCTGGGTCTCGGGCAGGAGCAGGGGCCCAGGCAGGGAGAGGCGAAGACACAGGGGCCCTGAGAGGGGCAAGGGAAGGGCCAGTGGTCCTTGGAGGGGCAGGGGAAGGGCGCGGGCAAGCGGCAGGGGCAGGGGCCGGAGCAGGAGGACGGCTGGGGTCTGGAGCAGGAACAGGGACCCAGGGAGGAACACGGGAAGGGGCAGTCTTCCAGGCAGGGAAAGGGGCAGGGGCAGGAAGAGGTGCAGGGCATGCGTGTGGGGCAGGAATCGGGGCAGAGGCAACAGCACGGACAGGGGCAGGGGCAGGGGCAGGGGCCGGATCCAGGGTAGGAACTGGGCCTGGGGCAGGAAGGAGGGCAGAGGCAGGGGCAGGGGAGTGGCCAGTGGTCCTGGCGGGGTTTGGAGAAGGGGCAGGAGCTGGGTCTGGGGCAGGAGCAGGGGCACAGGCCGGCGAAGGGGTAGGGGTCCTGGCAGGGGCAGAGGCAGGGGCAGGGCAAGGGGCAGGGATCCTGGCAGGGGCAAGGGAAGGGGCCGTGGAAGGGGCTGGAGCCGGGAGAGGTGTCCCGGCGATGGCTGGCGCAGGATCCAGGGCCCGAGCCGGGACTGGGTCAGGATCAGGGGCACAGGCGGGGACAGGGCAGGTGTCCGTGGCCGGGGTCGGGGCAGGCGAAGGGGCAGGATCAGATACAGGAGCTGGGTGTGGGGCCAGAAGAAGGGCAGAGGCACGGGCAGGGGAAGGGGCAGCAGCTGTCTCCGGGGCAGGCGAAGGGGCAGGGGCCGGGCAAGGGGAATGAGTCCTTGCAGGAGCTGGGGCAGGGGCTGGGTGTGGGGCAGTAAGAGGGGCGCAGGCCGGGGAAGGGGCCGGGGCCAAGGCCGGGGCAGGGGACGGGGCAGGGGCAGCGGCAGGGTTTGGAGCTGGGTCAGGTGCAGTGGTGCTGGCTGGTGCAGGATGCAGGGCAGGAGCGGGGCCTGTGGCAGGATGAGGGGCCCAGGCAGGGACGGGGGAAGGCGCAGGATCGTGAGAGGAGCAGGAGCAGGAGCAGGGCCCGGGGCAGGAGCAGGCCCCAGCTCTTCCTGGGCAGCGTCAGGCTCTGCGGGGCCCAGTTCCTGGTCACCTGCTGGCGGCTGGTCCCCGGCTGAGGTGGCGGCAGGCACCGTCTCCCAATCCCCAACTCCTGCTGATGTCAGGAGGGGCCCGAGCTCCTTGCCAGGAGCAGCTGGGAGAGGAGAGAAGGTCCTGCGCTTGCCTGCCTCTGCATGTGCCTTGGCGCCCACAGGACCCAGGCGGGGCGTGGCGGAGAGGCCGCAGCCAGGGAAGGAACCCTCAGCGGGACGGCTCCCCGAGGGCAGTGTCCCCGCTGGGTGCTCTGAGCCCAGTCCTTGCTCCTTGGCCCCCACCAGCCTGTGGGGCTCGTCCATGTGGGCCCAGCACCGACCTGTCCCCGCAAACGGCCAGGTACCCAGCCCCGGCCTGCCTTCTCACCCTGGGGCTCGGCTTGCGCAGGTGGCCTGGCAGGCTCGGAAGCCTTTCCTGGGCCTGCGGACTCCTGGGTCAGAGAGGAGGTGGTGTCCGCCTGCCTCTTCTCTTCCTCCGTGGCCTTCTGAAAAGACAGGGACCGGTCGCTGGCCCGAAGCCTTCCCGGCCCCGCCCGGCCGACCCCACTCTCCTCTTGCCCGGTCCCCCTGCTGCTCCCACATGGGCCCCAGACCTGTGCCTGCCCAGCCCTACCCCCGGTCCCGGGACCCACACCTGCAGGGCTCTGGGGATCGACCCTGGCCAGGAGCTCACATCCCCCACACCTGTCCCACCCAGCCAGCCTTCACCTTGACCGCGACCTGCCCACCGGGCATCTTAGCCCTCATCCACCTGCTCCTGCTCAGGAAGGCCCCACCGCACGTGAGCCCTCCTTCCAGACACATACCTGCACAGGCACGCTCTCAGACACACACACACACACACACACACACACACACACACACACACACACACACACACACACACACACACACACACACACACACTTACACACACAAGCCCAGCAGTTGAGGGGACCCGTGGCTGCGCCCGTCGATGCGAGCGTGTGGGGCTGGGCGGCCGGCTCTGGCCTCCCGGTGTCACCTTAGTCTCCTTTCGGCCAAAAGGCCAGAGGCGTCGGGCAGCCCTGAAAGGACCTCCAGAGCGCGGGGAAGTGGTAGCCGGGCGCGCTGTCCTCCGTCTCCACCGTCCCGAGTTTGGGAGGCAGCATGCGAACATGGTGTCGGTTGGACGATGTCCAAAGCAACGAGCTGCGCAGGGGGGCGTCCCTGGAATGTGGGTGCCTGGTGACGTGGGTTCCAATTCTGTTGGGCTCTGTGGTCAGGGAAGTGAGGTCACCGCTTCCTGGGGACCCCTGCCCCGACTTCCTCCTCACACCCGAGTCCCCGAGGGCCCCTCCCCCAGCCGCTCCGTGCTCACCCCTCACCCCATGCCGCGTCCAGACAGTGGCCCCCACACATCGGACTTGTTTCGGTGGTGCTGATGGCAGCAGGCCACCGCGCTGAGCCCTGCCCGCATGCAGGGGCCCGTCGGTGTTGGGCATGCACCGGCGTGTGCAATGGGGTGGGGGGCGGTCAGGGAGTCAGCATGGGTCCGGCTCGGGAGATCCTCCCGAGGAGACTCCCAGGTTCCCACTCACAGCTGCGCGTGTGTTCCCGTGGGTCCACGCCCTGTCCGACCCGGGGTGTGCTCAGCGTGTGCGTTTCAGCCACGTGGTCTGTGCCAGGAGGGTTCTCACGGGGATGCCGTGGCAGGAGGCAGTTCCTGGGCAGGAGCGACGGGGTTCTTCAGGAACCTCGAGACCGTCAGCGAGCATCTGTTCCCACGACGGGTCGAGGGACTCGTCGTGGGCTGCGCGTGCGTGGGTGTGTCCCTGCGTGGGTGCGGGCGTGCACGGGGCCCGATGGGAACGGGGTTCCGGACCCGGCAGCGGCCAGGGTGTGTGTGGGGTGCTTCGGGGGAGGGGACCGAGCTAGGCCAGGGCCTGGCCATCCCTGCTGAGGGGAAGGTGAGCCAGCCCACACGGAGGCCCGGCGGGCAGGAGGAGCCTTGTGGCCACGGGGCCGGCGAGCCCGGGCTGATCCTTCCTTGGCAGGACGCATGTGGGCAGCTCCGGTTCCTGCTCGGAGCCCGGGGGACCCGCGGCCCCCACGGGAGATCGTTTCTTGTGCAGCGGGAGGCCTTGTGCCCTCGGGCTCCGGGCTCCCGGGAGCACAGCTGAGGATGAGCCCATCCTCGGAGCCGCCATCCGCCGTGGGTGCGGGGGTCCTCCCACGCCGTCCCGTCCACATCTTCGTCCTTGTTGTCGGCATAGTCGATGCAGGGAGGGCGGCAGAGGGGGCCGTGGGTGAAGAGCCCGGCCTGGGAAGTGGGGCCCACACTCACGGTGCTGGGGGTTCCTCCTTCCGAGGAAGCCGGGGCAGGACTCCAGGCAGAAGCACAGGGGGAGCTGGGGCATGGTGGCCGCCCGGTCCCTCACCGGCTGAGCGAGGTCGTGGATACCCCCAGGCCCCTCTGGTCCTTGTTTTGGACCTCAGTCCACAGAGGGTAGCCGCTCGGTCAAGGCAGGATGGCAAGTCCGGTGCAAAGACAGCAAGCGGCCGAGACCCGGCACAGTGGGGTTGTCGGTGGAGACAAGAGGGTGCGGTGGCCAATGCTGGAGAGGGTCTCGGCCTTGGCCTCGGGGCACCGGGGCTGGCGCGGCTCTGCCTTCCGGCGGAGGCCGGCGCACGCCGCCCGCCCTCGGGCACCTGCCGCCGCGGGAGCACCTGCCCCCTCCTCTCTGCCGAGGGCTCTCTCCTGCGCCAGCCGTGCCTCCTCCCACGCCAGCCAGCGGCTGCCGGCCGTGCAGCCCGGGAGCCTGGACATCCCGACGACCACCTTCCCCCGCCAGGGGACCGAGCCCTGTGGGGGGGATGTGGTCTCCCAGTGGGCCCGAGGTCAAGGCACCCCCCCCCCCGGAGCACTCTGCCCAGCTTGGGCTCCTTGTGCCCTGTCCCCACTCAGCTCCCTGGGCCCAGGTCCTCCTCCGTTGGGGGAGCAGCCTCGGCCCGGGCTCCCCACACTGGGCCCGGGAGCGGCTCGTCCGGACCTCCTGGCCTGGCGCCTCCCTGCCTGGCCTAGGGGCACCCCGGCTGGCCTCCCGGGCTGGTCTGAGGCGACCCAGCGCCGGCAGGCTCAGGGCACTGCACCGGAGATGTCCGGGGACCCCCGAGCGAGCGCCCAGGCCTGACCCAGCGCACCGGGCTTGTGAGGGTCCCAGCGCTGGAGGCGGGCGTCCGCCACGGGGCACAGGGTGTGTCCTGGTCATGGCAGCCCCACGTGGTGGGTGTGGCCGTGAGGGATCCCAGAAGAGGCAGGAGACAGACACGGGGGTCGACAGGACATTGCTTCCCAAGGAGGACGACGTCAGGCTCAGAGGACCTGCGAGGTCCTTAGGAAAACTCGGAGGCCCTGGGGATGTTGGCTGCGATGCTGTTCCTGGGGCCCAAGAGCGGTGCCCCAAAGCCCCAGTCAACACGGCCCGACGCAGTCTTTGGGGCTTCGGGGGATTGGGGCCGGTGGGCCACGAGGACGCCCAGGGCGTCACGTGGAGGACTCGATGTTTCTGGAGGCAGTGCTAAGCCTCGTTCTCTTCCGCCCTCTGTGCAGCCGGCCCCCGTGTTCCGCAGCGGATTCCAAGTGGCCATCCCGCTGCTCAACCTGAGGACCGGGCCCCGTCAGCGCCCACAGTGACCGTGAGTGCCCCGGGGACAGGGACCATGTGGTTGGGGCTGCTCCCGGATGAAGCCCCAGGGCTCAGTTCCCTGCTGGGACCCCAGAGCCTCTGCTGGGTGAGGGAGGAATGGAGGGAGTCAAGCTGGGGGAGAGGGAGGAAAGGAGGGAGGGAAAGAAGAGGAAGGCCTAGAGGGGGAGGGAGGGCAGGAGGGAGGGAAGGAAGGACTGAGGGACTGAAGGCATGAGGGAGGGAGGCCGTGAAAGCCCAGGAGTGCGGCCCATGCCTCTGGAGTCCTTGGGTGGAGGGAGGTGCGAGGGCATCCCCGGCCAGACCCTGGATGGTGGCTCAGGGCAGGTGCATCTGTCCTCGCCGTCCTGCCCTTCCTCCTCCTGGGCCATCCTGGATGGCCTTCTGCCATCCTGGACCCTGTCCACCTCCTCGTCCACCAATTGTGACTGTTCCCAGGAGCAGGGGGGGCAGGAGGGCTCTCAGGAGGGGCTTCCCGGATCCGGTGCCCCGGAGGAGACTGGGACGGTTAGCTCCAGGACGTTGTCACCTGAGCACTGGGACCGAGGACGGCGTCCACGTCCCTGGGCATGAGCGCTCCCCGACTGCCTCACCCTGCTCTCTCCCTTCTGGCGTGAAACACCGTGCCAGAGGTGGCGGGCTGAGTCCCCGGACGAGCACTGCTAGGTGATGGGTGCCCCTGCGGGCTGGGATGGGTGCTGCCCGCTGTGGTCCCAGACAGGGGTGCCCGTCCCCCTTCTCTCCGGGGGACGTGCCCTGGACCTCCGTGTCGGCACGTTCTCCCCAGGGCTGCTGGTCCTCAGGCCAGACACCGGCCGGTCTGAGGGGGACGCGCGCTGCCTCCGTAGGGTTTCCTTGGCCAGAGGCCTTCCCGGGGAGCTCCCGCATCGCTGACACGGGCTCCCCGCGTGGCCTGTCCGCCGCCGGCCCCCCGCACCCCCCTCCCCATCCACCTGGCATGCTTTCGGTCTGTGTCGTTGTGGGACCCGGTGCCTTGGAGCCTGGGGGGCACCAGAGGCCGGGGAGAGCTTTCTCTGGCCTTGGGTTGTGAGCGATGGGTATGCCGTGTGGGGTGTGTCTTCCAGCTGTGTGCCTCGCCCTGGTGTGTGTGCAGGCCCCGGGAGGAAGCTGCCGGGTGGCATCTGGGGTCAGGCTGTGGTGTCCCGGCGGGAACAGGGGTCACGGCCCCGACCTTGGACCCCTCTGCACTCAAGGGGCCTCCGTGATCCCGTCTCCTCTAGAACCCTTCGGGGTTTTCGGTATGGCAGGGGGCAAGTTCCATGTCCAAGACGCCCAGGACAAAACCCAGTCCCCTTTGAAAAGAGGTGGGCAGACACCCGGGCACCTCCAGAGTGATCCCCCTCCCAGAAACGTCCAGAACAGGGGAAGGAAGGGAGAGAGAAATCAGCTGAGGCGTGGCGAGGGGCCGGACTGGGGGAGCAATGGGCAGGGAGGGCTTGGGCGCAGGGTCCCCTTCGGGGAAGGAGTTGTTCCACAGCGATGTTCTGGGCTGTTGGGGGCGGTGGGGGGGGGGGGGCGGTGGGGGGGCGCCGCCGGGGACGGACTTAGGGTTGAGCACGGGTTCCACGGAAAAACGATGCATTTTATTTAAAAGAGATAGGCGAGAGCGTCGAGGGCATGCAAAGCTAGGATGACGGTGAGACCGAAGCAGAGAGAAAGAACCCAGGCGGAGGGGATGAACCGTGGCGGCGGGCCATCGGGGTCGGGGCATGGAACGGAGGGTACCCGTCCAGGGAGCTCTCCCCGCAGGGCGGGGGCCTCTGGATGGGGCTCTGGGAGCCCCGCAGGAGCAGGTGTAGGGGCAGGTGTTGGGACAGGGGCCGGCACAGGAGCTGGGCCTGGTGCAAGAGCTGGGACCGGGGCAGGAGCAGGAGCAAGGGGACGGAAAGGGTCAGCAGGAGCGGCCGCTGCAGCATGCAGGGCTGGAGCTGGGTCAGGGCCAGGAAGAGGAGTGCAGGCAGGGCCAGGGGAAAGGGCAGGAGCAAGGGGCAGGAGCTGGGTGTGGGGCTGGAACAGGTGTCCGGTGGGAACAGGGAGAGGCAGGGGAAGAGACAGTGGCCCTGTGAGGGGCAAAGGGAGGGGCAGCGGTCCTGGCCGAGGCCGGGGAAGCGGCAGGGCCTGGGTGTGGAGCAGCAAGAGGGACCCAGGCAGGAGCAGGAGAAGGGGCAGGAGCAGGGGCAGGACCTGGGTCTCGGGCAGGAGCAGGGGCCCAGGCAGGGAGAGGCGAAGACAGAGAGGCCCTGAGAGGGGCAAGGGAAGGGCCAGTGGTCCTTGGAGGGGCAGGGGAAGGGGGTGGGCAAGCGGCAGGGGCAGGGGCAGGAGCAGGAGGACGGGTGGGGTCTGGAGCAGGAACAGGGACCCAGGGAGGAACACGGGAAGGGGCAGTCTTCCAGGCAGGGAAAGGGGCAGGGGCAGGAAGAGGTGCAGGACATGCGTGTGGGGCAGGAATCGGGGCAGAGGCAATGGCATGGGCATGGGCAGGGGCAGGGCCAGGGGCAGGGGCAGGATCCCGGGTAGGAACTGGGCCTGGGGCAGGAAGGAGGGCAGAGGCAGGGGCAGGGGAGTGGCCAGTGGTCCTGGCGGGGTTTGGAGAAGGGGCAGGAGCTGGGTCTGGGGCAGGAGCAGGGTCACAGGCAGGTGAAGGGGTAGGGGTCCTGGCAGGGGCAGAGGCAGGGGCAGGCCAAGGGGCAGGGATCCTGGCAGGGGCAAGGGAAGGGGCCGCGGAAGGGGCTGGAGCTGGGAGAGGTGTCCCGGCGATGGCTGGCGCAGGATCCAGGGCCCGAGCCGGGACTGGGTCAGGATCAGGGGTACAGGCGGGGACAGGGGAGGTGTCCGTGGCCTGGGTCGGGGCAGGCGAAGGGGCAGGATCAGATACACGAGCTGGGTGTGGGGCAAGAAGAAGGGCAGAGGCACGGGCAGGGGAAGGGGCAGCAGCTGTCTCCGTGGCAGGCGAAGGGGCAGGGGCCAGGCAAGGAGAATCAGTCCTTGCAGGGGCTGGGGCAGGGGCTGGGTGTGGGGCAGTAAGAGGGGCGCAGGCCGGGGAAGGGGCCGTGGCCAAGGCCGGGGCAGGGGACGGGGCAGGGGCAGCGGCAGGGTTTGCAGCTGGCTCAGGTGCGGTGGTGCTGGCTGGTGCAGGATGCAGGGCAGGACCTGGGCCTGTGGCAGGATGAGGGGCCCGGGCAGGGACGGGGGAAGGCGCAGGATCCTGAGAGGAGCAGGAGCAGCCAGGGAAGGAACCCTCAGCGGGATGGCTCCCCGAGGGCAGTGTCCCCGCTGGGTGCTCTGAGCCCAGTCCTTGCTCCTGGCCCCGCACCAGCCTGTGGGGCTTGTCCCTGTGGGCCCAGCACCGACCCGTCCCCGCACACACCCAGGCACCCAGCCCCGCCCCGCCTTCTCACCCTGGGGCTCGGCTTCCGCAGGTGGCCTGGCAGGCTCGGAAGCCTTTCCTGGGCCTGCGGACTCCTGGGTCAGGGAGGAGGTGGTGGCCGCCTGCCTCGTCTCTTCCTCCGTGGCCTTCTGCAAAGACAGGGACCGTTCGCTGGCCTGGAGCCATCCCAGCCCCGCCCGGCCGACCCCACTCTCCTCTTGCCCGGTCCCCCTGCTGCTCCCACATGGGCCCCAGACCTGTGCCTGCCCAGCCCTACCCCCGGTCCCGGGACCCACACCTGCAGGGCTCTGGGGTTCGACCCTGGCCAGGAGCTCACATCCCCCACACCTGTCCCACCCAGCCAGCCTTCACCTTGACCGCGACCTGCCCACCGGGCATCTTAGCCCTCATCCACCTGCTCCTGCTCAGGAAGGCCCCACCGCACGTGAGCCCTCCTTCCAGACACATACCTGCACAGGCACGCTCTCAGACACACACACACACACACACACACACACACACACACACACACAAAGACACTTACACACACAAGCCCAGCAGTTGAGGGGACCCGTGGCTGCGCCCGTCGATGCGAGCGTGTGGGGCTGGGCGGCCGGCTCTGGCCTCCCGGTGTCACCTTAGTCTCCTTTCGGCCGAAAGGCCAGAGGCGTCGGGCAGCCCTGAAAGGACCTCCAGAGCGCGGGGAAGTGGTAGCCGGGCGCGCTGTCCTCCGTCTCCACCGTCCCGAGTTTGGGAGGCAGCATGCGAACATGGTGTCGGTTGGACGATGTCCAAAGCAACGAGCTGCGCAGGGGGGCGTCCCTGGAATGTGGGTGCCTGGTGACGTGGGTTCCAATTCTGTTGGGCTCTGTGGTCAGGGAAGTGAGGTCACCGCTTCCTGGGGACCCCTGCCCCGACTTCCTCCTCACACCCTAGTCCCCGAGGGCCCCTCCCCCAGCCGCTCCGTGCTCACCCCTCACCCCATGCCGCGTCCAGACAGTGGCCCCCACACATCGGACTTGTTTCGGTGGTGCTGATGGCAGCAGGCCACCGCGCTGAGCCCTGCCCGCATGCAGGGGCCCGTCGGTGTTGGGCATGCACCCGCGTGTGCAATGGGGTGGGGGGCGGTCAGGGAGTCAGCGTGGGTCCGGCTCGGGAGATCCTCCCGAGGAGACTCCCAGGTTCCCACTCACAGCTGCGTGTGTGTTCCCGTGGGTCCACGCCCTGTCCGACCCGGGGTGTGCTCAGCGTGTGCGTTTCAGCCACGTGGTCTGTGCCAGGAGGGTTCTCACGGGGATGCCGTGGCAGGAGGCAGTTCCTGGGCAGGAGCGACGGGGTTCTTCAGGAACCTCGAGACCGTCAGCGAGCATCTGTTCCCACGACGGGTCGAGGGACTCGTCGTGGGCTGCGCGTGCGTGGGTGTGTCCCTGCGTGGGTGCGGGCGTGCACGGGGCCCGATGGGAACGGGGTTCCGGACCCGGCAGCGGCCAGGGTGTGTGTGGGGTGCTTCGGGGGAGGGGACCGAGCTAGGCCAGGGCCTGGCCATCCCTGCTGAGGGGAAGGTGAGCCAGTCCACACGGAGGCCCGGCGGGCAGGAGGAGCCTTGTGGCCACGGGGCCGGCGAGCCCGGGCTGATCCTTCCTTGGCAGGACGCATGTGGGCAGCTCCGGTTCCTGCTCGGAGCCCGGGGGACCCGCGGCCCCCACGGGAGATCGTTTCTTGTGCAGCGGGAGGCCTTGTGCCCTCGGGCTCCGGGCTCCCGGGAGCACAGCTGAGGATGAGCCCATCCTCGGAGCCGCCATCCGCCGTGGGTGCGGGGGTCCTCCCACGCCGTCCCGTCCACATCTTCGTCCTTGTTGTCGGCATAGTCGATGCAGGGAGGGCGGCAGAGGGGGCCGTGGGTGAAGAGCCCGGCCTGGGAAGTGGGGCCCACACTCACGGTGCTGGGGGTTCCTCCTTCCGAGGAAGCCGGGGCAGGACTCCAGGCAGAAGCAGAGGGGGAGCTGGGGCATGGTGGCCGCCCGGTCCCTCACCGACTGAGCGAGGTCGTGGATACCCCCAGGCCCCTCTGATCCTTGTTTTGGACCTCAGTCCACAGAGGGTAGCCGCTCGGTCAAGGCAGGATGGCAAGTCCGGTGCAAAGACAGCAAGCGGCCGAGACCCGGCACAGTGGGGTTGTCGGTGGAGACAAGAGGGTGCGGTGGCCAATGCTGGAGAGGGTCTCGGCCTTGGCCTCGGGGCACCGGGGCTGGCGCGGCTCTGCCTTCCGGCGGAGGCCGGCGCACGCCGCCCGCCCTCGGGCACCTGCCGCCGCGGGAGCACCTGCCCCCTCCTCTCTGCCGAGGGCTCTCTCCTGCGCCAGCCGTGCCTCCTCCCACGCCAGCCAGCGGCTGCCGGCCGTGCAGCCCGGGAGCCTGGACATCCCGACGACCACCTTCCCCCGCCAGGGGACCGAGCCCTGTGGGGGGGATGTGGTCTCCCAGTGGGCCCGAGGTCAAGGCACCCCCCCCCGGAGCTCTCTGCCCAGCTTGGGCTCATTGTGCCCTGTCCCCACTCAGCTCCCTGGGCCCAGGTCCTCCTCCGTTGGGGGAGCAGCCTCGGCCCGGGCTCCCCACACTGGGCCCGGGAGCGGCTCGTCCGGACCTCCTGGCCTGGCGCCTCCCTGCCTGGCCTAGGGGCCCCCCGGCTGGCCTCCCGGGCTGGTCTGAGGCGACCCAGCGCCGGCAGGCTCAGGGCACTGCACCGGAGATGTCCGGGGACCCCCGAGCGAGCGCCCAGGCTTGGCCCAGCGCACCGGGCTTGTGAGGGGCCCAGCGTTGGAGGCGGGCGTCCGCCACGGGGCACAGGGTGTGTCCTGGTCATGGCAGCCCCACGTGGTGGGTGTGGCCGTGAGGGATCCCAGAAGAGGCAGGAGACAGACACGGGGGTCGACAGGACATTGCTTCCCAAGGAGGACGACGTCAGGCTCAGAGGACCTGCGAGGTCCTTAGGAAAACTCGGAGGCCCTGGGGATGTTGGCTGCGATGCTGTTCCTGGGGCCCAAGAGCGGTGCCCCAAAGCCCCAGTCAACACGGCCCGACGCAGTCTTTGGGGCTTCGGGGGATTGGGGCCGGTGGGCCACGAGGACGCCCAGGGCGTCACGTGGAGGACTCGATGTTTCTGGAGGCAGTGCTAAGCCTCGTTCTCTTCCGCCCTCTGTGCAGCCGGCCCCCGTGTTCCGCAGCGGATTCCAAGTGGCCATCCCGCTGCTCAACCTGAGGACCGGGCCCCGTCAGCGCCCACAGTGACCGTGAGTGCCCCGGGGACAGGGACCATGTGGTTGGGGCTGCTCCCGGATGAAGCCCCAGGGCTCAGTTCCCTGCTGGGACCCCAGAGCCTCTGCTGGGTGAGGGAGGAATGGAGGGAGTCAAGCTGGGGGAGAGGGAGGAAAGGAGGGAGGGAAAGAAGAGGAAGGCCTAGAGGGGGAGGGAGGGCAGGAGGGAGGGAAGGAAGGACTGAGGGACTGAAGGCATGAGGGAGGGAGGCCGTGAAAGCCCAGGAGTGCGGCCCATGCCTCTGGAGTCCTTGGGTGGAGGGAGGTGCGAGGGCATCCCCGGCCAGACCCTGGATGGTGGCTCAGGGCAGGTGCATCTGTCCTCGCCGTCCTGCCCTTCCTCCTCCTGGGCCATCCTGGATGGCCTTCTGCCATCCTGGACCCTGTCCACCTCCTCGTCCACCAATTGTGACTGTTCCCAGGAGCAGGGGGGGCAGGAGGGCTCTCAGGAGGGGCTTCCCGGATCCGGTGCCCCGGAGGAGACTGGGACGGTTAGCTCCAGGACGTTGTCACCTGAGCACTGGGACCGAGGACGGCGTCCACGTCCCTGGGCATGAGCGCTCCCCGACTGCCTCACCCTGCTCTCTCCCTTCTGGCGTGAAACACCGTGCCAGAGGTGGCGGGCTGAGTCCCCGGACGAGCACTGCTAGGTGATGGGTGCCCCTGCGGGCTGGGATGGGTGCTGCCCGCTGTGGTCCCAGACAGGGGTGCCCGTCCCCCTTCTCTCCGGGGGACGTGCCCTGGACCTCCGTGTCGGCACGTTCTCCCCAGGGCTGCTGGTCCTCAGGCCAGACACCGGCCGGTCTGAGGGGGACGCGCGCTGCCTCCGTAGGGTTTCCTTGGCCAGAGGCCTTCCCGGGGAGCTCCCGCATCGCTGACACGGGCTCCCCGCGTGGCCTGTCCGCCGCCGGCCCCCCGCACCCCCCTCCCCATCCACCTGGCATGCTTTCGGTCTGTGTCGTTGTGGGACCCGGTGCCTTGGAGCCTGGGGGGCACCAGAGGCCGGGGAGAGCTTTCTCTGGCCTTGGGTTGTGAGCGATGGGTATGCCGTGTGGGGTGTGTCTTCCAGCTGTGTGCCTCGCCCTGGTGTGTGTGCAGGCCCCGGGAGGAAGCTGCCGGGTCGCATCTGGGGTCAGGCTGTGGTGTCCCGGCGGGAACAGGGGTCACGGCCCCGACCTTGGACCCCTCTGCACTCAAGGGGCCTCCGTGATCCCGTCTCCTCTAGAACCCTTCGGGGTTTTCGGTATGGCAGGGGGCAAGTTCCATGTCCAAGACGCCCAGGACAAAACCCAGTCCCCTTTGAAAAGAGGTGGGCAGACACCCGGGCACCTCCAGAGTGATCCCCCTCCCAGAAACGTCCAGAACAGGGGAAGGAAGGGAGAGAGAAATCAGCTGAGGCGTGGCGAGGGGCCGGACTGGGGGAGCAATGGGCAGGGAGGGCTTGGGCGCAGGGTCCCCTTCGGGGAAGGAGTTGTTCCACAGCGATGTTCTGGGCTGTTGGGGGCGGTGGGGGGGGGGGGCGGTGGGGGGGCGCCGCCGGGGACGGACTTAGGGTTGAGCACGGGTTCCACGGAAAAACGATGCATTTTATTTAAAAGAGATAGGCGAGAGCGTCGAGGGCATGCAAAGCTAGGATGATGGTGAGACCGAAGCAGAGAGAAAGAACCCAGGCGGAGGGGATGAACCGTGGCGGCGGGCCATCGGGGTCGGGGCATGGAACGGAGGGTACCCGTCCAGGGAGCTCTCCCCGCAGGGCGGGGGCCTCTGGATGGGGCTCTGGGAGCCCCGCAGGAGCAGGTGTAGGGGCAGGTGTTGGGACAGGGGCCGGCACAGGAGCTGGGCCTGGTGCAAGAGCTGGGACCGGGGCAGGAGCAGGAGCAAGGGGACGGAAAGGGTCAGCAGGAGCGGCCGCTGCAGCATGCAGGGCTGGAGCTGGGTCAGGGCCAGGAAGAGGAGTGCAGGCAGGGCCAGGGGAAAGGGCAGGAGCAAGGGGCAGGAGCTGGGTGTGGGGCTGGAACAGGTGTCCGGTGGGAACAGGGAGAGGCAGGGGAAGAGACAGTGGCCCTGTGAGGGGCAAAGGGAGGGGCAGCGGTCCTGGCCGAGGCCGGGGAAGCGGCAGGGCCTGGGTGTGGAGCAGCAAGAGGGACCCAGGCAGGAGCAGGAGAAGGGGCAGGAGCAGGGGCAGGACCTGGGTCTCGGGCAGGAGCAGGGGCCCAGGCAGGGAGAGGCGAAGACAGAGGGGCCCTGAGAGGGGCAAGGGAAGGGCCAGTGGTCCTTGGAGGGGCAGGGGAAGGGGGTGGGCAAGCGGCAGGGGCAGGGGCAGGAGCAGGAGGACGGGTGGGGTCTGGAGCAGGAACAGGGACCCAGGGAGGAACACGGGAAGGGGCAGTCTTCCAGGCAGGGAAAGGGGCAGGGGCAGGAAGAGGTGCAGGACATGCGTGTGGGGCAGGAATCGGGGCAGAGGCAATGGCATGGGCATGGGCATGGGCAGGGGCAGGGCCAGGGGCAGGGGCAGGGGCAGGATCCCGGGTAGGAACTGGGCCTGGGGCAGGAAGGAGGGCAGAGGCAGGGGCAGGGGAGTGGCCAGTGGTCCTGGCGGGGTTTGGAGAAGGGGCAGGAGCTGGGTCTGGGGCAGGAGCAGGGTCACAGGCAGGTGAAGGGGTAGGGGTCCTGGCAGGGGCATAGGCAGGGGCAGGCCAAGGGGCAGGGATCCTGGCAGGGGCAAGGGAAGGGGCCGCGGAAGGGGCTGGAGCTGGGAGAGGTGTCCCGGCGATGGCTGGCGCAGGATCCAGGGCCCGAGCCGGGACTGGGTCAGGATCAGGGGTACAGGCGGGGACAGGGGAGGTGTCCGTGGCCTGGGTCAGGGCAGGCGAAGGGGCAGGATCAGATACACGAGCTGGGTGTGGGGCAAGAAGAAGGGCAGAGGCACGGGCAGGGGAAGGGGCAGCAGCTGTCTCCGTGGCAGGCGAAGGGGCAGGGGCCAGGCAAGGAGAATCAGTCCTTGCAGGGGCTGGGGCAGGGGCTGGGTGTGGGGCAGTAAGAGGGGCGCAGGCCGGGGAAGGGGCCGTGGCCAAGGCCGGGGCAGGGGACGGGGCAGGGGCAGCGGCAGGGTTTGCAGCTGGGTCAGGTTCGGTGGTGCTGGCTGGTGCAGATTGCAGGGCAGGACCTGGGCCTGTGGCAGGATGAGGGGCCCGGGCGGGGACGGGGGAAGGCGCAGGATCCTGAGAGGAGCAGGAGCAGGAGCACGGCCTGGGGCAGGAGCAGGCCGCAGCTCTTCCTGGGCAGCGTCAGGCTCCGCAGGGCCCGGTTCCTGGTCACCTGCTGGCAGCGGGTCCCCGGCTGAGGAGGCGGCAGGCACCTTCTCCCAATCCCCAGCTCCTGCTGATGTCAGGAGGGGCCCGAGCTCCTTGCCAGGAGCAGCTGTGAGAGGAGAGAAGGTCCCGCGCTTGCCTGCCTCTGCATGTGCCTTGGCGCCCCCAGGACCCAGGCGGGGCGTCGCGGAGAGGCCGCAGCCAGGGAAGGAACCCTCAGCGGGATGGCTCCCCGAGGGCAGTGTCCCCGCTGGGTGCTCTGAGCCCAGTCCTTGCTCCTGGCCCCCCACCAGCCTGTGGGGCTTGTCCCTGTGGGCCCAGCACCGACCCGTCCCCGCACACACCCAGGCACCCAGCCCCGCCCCGCCTTCTCACCCTGGGGCTCGGCTTCCGCAGGTGGCCTGGCAGGCTCGGAAGCCTTTCCTGGGCCTGCGGACTCCTGGGTCAGGGAGGAGGTGGTGGCCGCCTGCCTCGTCTCTTCCTCCGTGGCCTTCTGCAAAGACAGGGACCGGTCGCTGGCCCGGAGCCATCCCAGCCCCGCCCGGCCGACCCCACTCTCCTCTTGCCCGGTCCCCCTGCTGCTCCCACATGGGCCCCAGACCTGTGCCTGCCCAGCCCTACCCCCGGTCCCGGGACCCACACCTGCAGGGCTCTGGGGATCGACCCTGGCCAGGAGCTCACATCCCCCACACCTGTCCCACCCAGCCAGCCTTCACCTTG
This sequence comes from Meles meles, assembly GCF_922984935.1. Classification (NCBI taxonomy): domain Eukaryota; kingdom Metazoa; phylum Chordata; class Mammalia; order Carnivora; family Mustelidae; genus Meles; species Meles meles. Next base: position 71,064 of record NW_025721277.1, on the reverse strand, counting down.
ACCGCGACCTGCCCACCGGGCATCTTAGCCCTCATCCACCTGCTCCTGCTCAGGAAGGCCCCACCGCACGTGAGCCCTCCTTCCAGACACATACCTGCACAGGCACGCTCTCAGACACACACACACACACACACACACACACACACACACACACACACACACAAGACACTTACACACACAAGCCCAGCAGTTGAGGGGACCCGTGGCTGCGCCCGTCGATGCGAGCGTGTGGGGCTGGGCGGCCGGCTCTGGCCTCCCGGTGTCACCTTAGTCTCCTTTCGGCCGAAAGGCCAGAGGCGTCGGGCAGCCCTGAAAGGACCTCCAGAGCGCGGGGAAGTGGTAGCCGGGCGCGCTGTCCTCCGTCTCCACCGTCCCGAGTTTGGGAGGCAGCATGCGAACATGGTGTCGGTTGGACGATGTCCAAAGCAACGAGCTGCGCAGGGGGGCGTCCCTGGAATGTGGGTGCCTGGTGACGTGGGTTCCAATTCTGTTGGGCTCTGTGGTCAGGGAAGTGAAGTCACCGCTTCCTGGGGACCCCTGCCCCGACTTCCTCCTCACACCCGAGTCCCCGAGGGCCCCTCCCCCAGCCGCTCCGTGCTCACCCCTCACCCCATGCCGCGTCCAGACAGTGGCCCCCACACATCGGACTTGTTTCGGTGGTGCTGATGGCAGCAGGCCACCGCGCTGAGCCCTGCCCGCATGCAGGGGCCCGTCGGTGTTGGGCATGCACCCGCGTGTGCAATGGGGTGGGGGGCGGTCAGGGAGTCAGCGTGGGTCCGGCTCGGGAGATCCTCCCGAGGAGACTCCCAGGTTCCCACTCACAGCTGCGTGTGTGTTCCCGTGGGTCCACGCCCTGTCCGACCCGGGGTGTGCTCAGCGTGTGCGTTTCAGCCACGTGGTCTGTGCCAGGAGGGTTCTCACGGGGATGCCGTGGCAGGAGGCAGTTCCTGGGCAGGAGCGACGAGGTTCTTCAGGAACCTCGAGACCGTCAGCGAGCATCTGTTCCCACGACGGGTCGAGGGACTCGTCGTGGGCTGCGCGTGCGTGGGTGTGTCCCTGCGTGGGTGCGGGCGTGCACGGGGCCCGATGGGAACGGGGTTCCGGACCCGGCAGCGGCCAGGGTGTGTGTGGGGTGCTTCGGGGGAGGGGACCGAGCTAGGCCAGGGCCTGGCCATCCCTGCTGAGGGGAGGGTGAGCCAGCCCACACGGAGGACCGGCGGGCAGGAGGAGCCTTGTGGCCACGGGGCCGGCGAGCCCGGGCTGATCCTTCCTTGGCAGGACGCATGTGGGCAGCTCCGGTTCCTGCTCGGAGCCCGGGGGACCCGCGGCCCCCACGGGAGATCGTTTCTTGTGCAGCGGGAGGCCTTGTGCCCTCGGGCTCCGGGCTCCCGGGAGCACAGCTGAGGATGAGCCCATCCTCGGAGCCGCCATCCGCCGTGGGTGCGGGGGTCCTCCCACGCCGTCCCGTCCACATCTTCGTCCTTGTTGTCGGCATAGTCGATGCAGGGAGGGCGGCAGAGGGGGCCGTGGGTGAAGAGCCCGGCCTGGGAAGTGGGGCCCACACTCACGGTGCTGGGGGTTCCTCCTTCCGAGGAAGCCGGGGCAGGACTCCAGGCAGAAGCAGAGGGGGAGCTGGGGCATGGTGGCCGCCCGGTCCCTCACCGGCTGAGCGAGGTCGTGGATACCCCCAGGCCCCTCTGGTCCTTGTTTTGGACCTCAGTCCACAGAGGGTAGCCGCTCGGTCAAGGCAGGATGGCAAGTCCGGTGCAAAGACAGCAAGCGGCCGAGACCCGGCACAGTGGGGTTGTCGGTGGAGACAAGAGGGTGCGGTGGCCAATGCTGGAGAGGGTCTCGGCCTTGGCCTCGGGGCACCGGGGCTGGCGCGGCTCTGCCTTCCGGCGGAGGCCGGCGCACGCCGCCCGCCCTCGGGCACCTGCCGCCGTGGGAGCACCTGCCCCCTCCTCTCTGCCGAGGGCTCTCTCCTGCGCCAGCCGTGCCTCCTCCCACGCCAGCCAGCGGCTGCCGGCCGTGCAGCCCGGGAGCCTAGACATCCCGACGACCACCTTCCCCCGCCAGGGGACCGAGCCCTGTGGGGGGGATGTGGTCTCCCAGTGGGCCCGAGGTCAAGGCACCCCCCCCCCCGGAGCTCTCTGCCCAGCTTGGGCTCCTTGTGCCCTGTCCCCACTCAGCTCCCTGGGCCCAGGTCCTCCTCCGTTGGGGGAGCAGCCTCGGCCCGGGCTCCCCACACTGGGCCCGGGAGCGGCTCGTCCGGACCTCCTGGCCTGGCGCCTCCCTGCCTGGCCTAGGGGCCCCCCGGCTGGCCTCCCGGGCTGGTCTGAGGCGACCCAGCGCCGGCAGGCTCAGGGCACTGCACCGGAGATGTCCGGGGACCCCCGAGCGAGCGCCCAGGCCTGGCCCAGCGCACCGGGCTTGTGAGGGGCCCAGCGTTGGAGGCGGGCGTCCGCCACGGGGCACAGGGTGTGTCCTGGTCATGGCAGCCCCACGTGGTGGGTGTGGCCGTGAGGGATCCCAGAAGAGGCAGGAGACAGACACGGGGGTCGACAGGACATTGCTTCCCAAGGAGGACGACGTCAGGCTCAGAGGACCTGCGAGGTCCTTAGGAAAACTCGGAGGCCCTGGGGATGTTGGCTGCGATGCTGTTCCTGGGGCCCAAGAGCGGTGCCCCAAAGCCCCAGTCAACACGGCCCGACGCAGTCTTTGGGGCTTCGGGGGATTGGGGCCGGTGGGCCACGAGGACGCCCAGGGCGTCACGTGGAGGACTCGATGTTTCTGGAGGCAGTGCTAAGCCTCGTTCTCTTCCGCCCTCTGTGCAGCCGGCCCCCGTGTTCCGCAGCGGATTCCAAGTGGCCATCCCGCTGCTCAACCTGAGGACCGGGCCCCGTCAGCGCCCACAGTGACCGTGAGTGCCCCGGGGACAGGGACCATGTGGTTGGGGCTGCTCCCGGATGAAGCCCCAGGGCTCAGTTCCCTGCTGGGACCCCAGAGCCTCTGCTGGGTGAGGGAGGAATGGAGGGAGTCAAGCTGGGGGAGAGGGAGGAAAGGAGGGAGGGAAAGAAGAGGAAGGCCTAGAGGGGGAGGGAGGGCAGGAGGGAGGGAAGGACGGACTGAGGGACTGAAGGCATGAGGGAGGGAGGCCGTGAAAGCCCAGGAGTGCGGCCCATGCCTCTGGAGTCCTTGGGTGGAGGGAGGTGCGAGGGCATCCCCGGCCAGACCCTGGATGGTGGCTCAGGGCAGGTGCATCTGTCCTCGCCGTCCTGCCCTTCCTCCTCCTGGGCCATCCTGGATGGCCTTCTGCCATCCTGGACCCTGTCCACCTCCTCGTCCACCAATTGTGACTGTTCCCAGGAGCAGGGGGGGCAGGAGGGCTCTCAGGAGGGGCTTCCCGGATCCGGTGCCCCGGAGGAGACTGGGACGGTTAGCTCCAGGACGTTGTCACCTGAGCACTGGGACCGAGGACGGCGTCCACGTCCCTGGGCATGAGCGCTCCCCGACTGCCTCACCCTGCTCTCTCCCTTCTGGCGTGAAACACCGTGCCAGAGGTGGCGGGCTGAGTCCCCGGACGAGCACTGCTAGGTGATGGGTGCCCCTGCGGGCTGGGATGGGTGCTGCCCACTGTGGTCCCAGACAGGGGTGCCCGTCCCCCTTCTCTCCGGGGGACGTGCCCTGGACCTCCGTGTCGGCACGTTCTCCCCAGGGCTGCTGGTCCTCAGGCCAGACACCGGCCGGTCTGAGGGGGACGCGCGCTGCCTCCGTAGGGTTTCCTTGGCCAGAGGCCTTCCCGGGGAGCTCCCGCATCGCTGACACGGGCTCCCCGCGTGGCCTGTCCGCCGCCGGCCCCCCGCACCCCCCTCCCCATCCACCTGGCATGCTTTCGGTCTGTGTCGTTGTGGGACCCGGTGCCTTGGAGCCTGGGGGGCACCAGAGGCCGGGGAGAGCTTTCTCTGGCCTTGGGTTGTGAGCGATGGGTATGCCGTGTGGGGTGTGTCTTCCAGCTGTGTGCCTCGCCCTGGTGTGTGTGCAGGCCCCGGGAGGAAGCTGCCGGGTCGCATCTGGGGTCAGGCTGTGGTGTCCCGGCGGGAACAGGGGTCACGGCCCCGACCTTGGACCCCTCTGCACTCAAGGTGCCTCCGTGATCCCGTCTCCTCTAGAACCCTTCGGGGTTTTCGGTATGGCAGGGGGCAAGTTCCATGTCCAAGACGCCCAGGACAAAACCCAGTCCCCTTTGAAAAGAGGTGGGCAGACACCCGGGCACCTCCAGAGTGATCCCCCTCCCAGAAACGTCCAGAACAGGGGAAGGAAGGGAGAGAGAAATCAGCTGAGGCGTGGCGAGGGGCCGGACTGGGGGAGCAATGGGCAGGGAGGGCTTGGGCGCAGGGTCCCCTTCGGGGAAGGAGTTGTTCCACAGCGATGTTCTGGGCTGTTGGGGGCGGTGGGGGGGGGGGGCGGTGGGGGGGCGCCGCCGGGGACGGACTTAGGGTTGAGCACGGGTTCCACGGAAAAACGATGCATTTTATTTAAAAGAGATAGGCGAGAGCGTCGAGGGCATGCAAAGCTAGGATGATGGTGAGACCGAAGCAGAGAGAAAGAACCCAGGCGGAGGGGATGAACCGTGGCGGCGGGCCATCGGGGTCGGGGCATGGAACGGAGGGTACCCGTCCAGGGAGCTCTCCCCGCAGGGCGGGGGCCTCTGGATGGGGCTCTGGGAGCCCCGCAGGAGCAGGTGTAGGGGCAGGTGTTGGGACAGGGGCCGGCACAGGAGCTGGGCCTGGTGCAAGAGCTGGGACCGGGGCAGGAGCAGGAGCAAGGGGACGGAAAGGGTCAGCAGGAGCGGCCGCTGCAGCATGCAGGGCTGGAGCTGGGTCAGGGCCAGGAAGAGGAGTGCAGGCAGGGCCAGGGGAAAGGGCAGGAGCAAGGGGCAGGAGCTGGGTGTGGGGCTGGAACAGGTGTCCGGTGGGAACAGGGAGAGGCAGGGGAAGAGACAGTGGCCCTGTGAGGGGCAAAGGGAGGGGCAGCGGTCCTGGCCGAGGCCGGGGAAGCGGTAGGGCCTGGGTGTGGAGCAGCAAGAGGGACCCAGGCAGGAGCAGGAGAAGGGGCAGGAGCAGGGGCAGGACCTGGGTCTCGGGCAGGAGCAGGGGCCCAGGCAGGGAGAGGCGAAGACAGAGGGGCCCTGAGAGGGGCAAGGGAAGGGCCAGTGGTCCTTGGAGGGGCAGGGGAAGGGGGTGGGCAAGCGGCAGGGGCAGGGGCAGGAGCAGGAGGACGGGTGGGGTCTGGAGCAGGAACAGGGACCCAGGGAGGAACACGGGAAGGGGCAGTCTTCCAGGCAGGGAAAGGGGCAGGGGCAGGAAGAGGTGCAGGACATGCGTGTGGGGCAGGAATCGGGGCAGAGGCAATGGCATGGGCATGGGCAGGGGCAGGGCCAGGGGCAGGGGCAGGGGCAGGATCCCGGGTAGGAACTGGGCCTGGGGCAGGAAGGAGGGCAGAGGCAGGGGCAGGGGAGTGGCCAGTGGTCCTGGCGGGGTTTGGAGAAGGGGCAGGAGCTGGGTCTGGGGCAGGAGCAGGGTCACAGGCAGGTGAAGGGGTAGGGGTCCTGGCAGGGGCATAGGCAGGGGCAGGCCAAGGGGCAGGGATCCTGGCAGGGGCAAGGGAAGGGGCCGTGGAAGGGGCTGGAGCTGGGAGAGGTGTCCCGGCGATGGCTGGCGCAGGATCCAGGGCCCGAGCCGGGACTGGGTCAGGATCAGGGGTACAGGCGGGGACAGGGGAGGTGTCCGTGGCCTGGGTCGGGGCAGGCGAAGGGGCAGGATCAGATACACGAGCTGGGTGTGGGGCAAGAAGAAGGGCAGAGGCACGGGCAGGGGAAGGGGCAGCAGCTGTCTCCGTGGCAGGCGAAGGGGCAGGGGCCAGGCAAGGAGAATCAGTCCTTGCAGGGGCTGGGGCAGGGGCTGGGTGTGGGGCAGTAAGAGGGGCGCAGGCCGGGGAAGGGGCCGTGGCCAAGGCCGGGGCAGGGGACGGGGCAGGGGCAGCGGCAGGGTTTGCAGCTGGGTCAGGTGCGGTGGTGCTGGCTGGTGCAGGATGCAGGGCAGGACCTGGGCCTGTGGCAGGATGAGGGGCCCGGGCAGGGACGGGGGAAGGCGCAGGATCCTGAGAGGAGCAGGAGCAGGAGCACGGCCTGGGGCAGGAGCAGGCCGCAGCTCTTCCTGGGCAGCGTCAGGCTCCGCGGGGCCCGGTTCCTGGTCACCTGCTGGCGGCGGGTCCCCGGCTGAGGAGGCGGCAGGCACCGTCTCCCAATCCCCAGCTCCTGCTGATGTCAGGAGGGGCCCGAGCTCCTTGCCAGGAGCAGCTGTGAGAGGAGAGAAGGTCCCGCGCTTGCCTGCCTCTGCATGTGCCTTGGCGCCCCCAGGACCCAGGCGGGGCGTCGCGGAGAGGCCGCAGCCAGGGAAGGAACCCTCAGCGGGATGGCTCCCCGAGGGCAGTGTCCCCGCTGGGTGCTCTGAGCCCAGTCCTTGCTCCTGGCCCCGCACCAGCCTGTGGGGCTTGTCCCTGTGGGCCCAGCACCGACCCGTCCCCGCACACACCCAGGCACCCAGCCCCGCCCCGCCTTCTCACCCTGGGGCTCGGCTTCCGCAGGTGGCCTGGCAGGCTCGGAAGCCTTTCCTGGGCCTGCGGACTCCTGGGTCAGGGAGGAGGTGGTGCCTCGTCTCTTCCTCCGTGGCCTTCTGCCAAGACAGGGACCGTTCGCTGGCCTGGAGCCATCCCAGCCCCGCCCGGCCGACCCCACTCTCCTCTTGCCCGGTCCCCCTGCTGCTCCCACATGGGCCCCAGACCTGTGCCTGCCCAGCCCTACCCCCGGTCCCGGGACCCACACCTGCAGGGCTCTGGGGTTCGACCCTGGCCAGGAGCTCACATCCCCCACACCTGTCCCACCCAGCCAGCCTTCACCTTGACCGCGACCTGCCCACCGGGCATCTTAGCCCTCATCCACCTGCTCCTGCTCAGGAAGGCCCCACCGCACGTGAGCCCTCCTTCCAGACACATACCTGCACAGGCACGCTCTCAGACACACACACACACACACACACACACACACACAAAGACACTTACACACACAAGCCCAGCAGTTGAGGGGACCCGTGGCTGCGCCCGTCGATGCGAGCGTGTGGGGCTGGGCGGCCGGCTCTGGCCTCCCGGTGTCACCTTAGTCTCCTTTCGGCCGAAAGGCCAGAGGCGTCGGGCAGCCCTGAAAGGACCTCCAGAGCGCGGGGAAGTGGTAGCCGGGCGCGCTGTCCTCCGTCTCCACCGTCCCGAGTTTGGGAGGGAGCATGCGAACATGGTGTCGGTTGGACGATGTCCAAAGCAACGAGCTGCGCAGGGGGGCGTCCCTGGAATGTGGGTGCCTGGTGACGTGGGTTCCAATTCTGTTGGGCTCTGTGGTCAGGGAAGTGAGGTCACCGCTTCCTGGGGACCCCTGCCCCGACTTCCTCCTCACACCCTAGTCCCCGAGGGCCCCTCCCCCAGCCGCTCCGTGCTCACCCCTCACCCCATGCCGCGTCCAGACAGTGGCCCCCACACATCGGACTTGTTTCGGTGGTGCTGATGGCAGCAGGCCACCGCGCTGAGCCCTGCCCGCATGCAGGGGCCCGTCGGTGTTGGGCATGCACCCGCGTGTGCAATGGGGTGGGGGGCGGTCAGGGAGTCAGCGTGGGTCCGGCTCGGGAGATCCTCCCGAGGAGACTCCCAGGTTCCCACTCACAGCTGCGTGTGTGTTCCCGTGGGTCCACGCCCTGTCCGACCCGGGGTGTGCTCAGCGTGTGCGTTTCAGCCACGTGGTCTGTGCCAGGAGGGTTCTCACGGGGATGCCGTGGCAGGAGGCAGTTCCTGGGCAGGAGCGACGGGGTTCTTCAGGAACCTCGAGACCGTCAGCGAGCATCTGTTCCCACGACGGGTCGAGGGACTCGTCGTGGGCTGCGCGTGCGTGGGTGTGTCCCTGCGTGGGTGCGGGCGTGCACGGGGCCCGATGGGAACGGGGTTCCGGACCCGGCAGCGGCCAGGGTGTGTGTGGGGTGCTTCGGGGGAGGGGACCGAGCTAGGCCAGGGCCTGGCCATCCCTGCTGAGGGGAAGGTGAGCCAGCCCACACGGAGGCCCGGCGGGCAGGAGGAGCCTTGTGGCCACGGGGCCGGCGAGCCCGGGCTGATCCTTCCTTGGCAGGACGCATGTGGGCAGCTCCGGTTCCTGCTCGGAGCCCGGGGGACCCGCGGCCCCCACGGGAGATCGTTTCTTGTGCAGCGGGAGGCCTTGTGCCCTCGGGCTCCGGGCTCCCGGGAGCACAGCTGAGGATGAGCCCATCCTCGGAGCCGCCATCCGCCGTGGGTGCGGGGGTCCTCCCACGCCGTCCCGTCCACATCTTCGTCCTTGTTGTCGGCATAGTCGATGCAGGGAGGGCGGCAGAGGGGGCCGTGGGTGAAGAGCCCGGCCTGGGAAGTGGGGCCCACACTCACGGTGCTGGGGGTTCCTCCTTCCGAGGAAGCCGGGGCAGGACTCCAGGCAGAAGCACAGGGGGAGCTGGGGCATGGTGGCCGCCCGGTCCCTCACCGGCTGAGCGAGGTCGTGGATACCCCCAGGCCCCTCTGGTCCTTGTTTTGGACCTCAGTCCACAGAGGGTAGCCGCTCGGTCAAGGCAGGATGGCAAGTCCGGTGCAAAGACAGCAAGCGGCCGAGACCCGGCACAGTGGGGTTGTCGGTGGAGACAAGAGGGTGCGGTGGCCAATGCTGGAGAGGGTCTCGGCCTTGGCCTCGGGGCACCGGGGCTGGCGCGGCTCTGCCTTCCGGCGGAGGCCGGCGCACGCCGCCCGCCCTCGGGCACCTGCCGCCGCGGGAGCACCTGCCCCCTCCTCTCTGCCGAGGGCTCTCTCCTGCGCCAGCCGTGCCTCCTCCCACGCCAGCCAGCGGCTGCCGGCCGTGCAGCCCGGGAGCCTGGACATCCCGACGACCACCTTCCCCCGCCAGGGGACCGAGCCCTGTGGGGGGGATGTGGTCTCCCAGTGGGCCCGAGGTCAAGGCACCCCCCCCCGGAGCTCTCTGCCCAGCTTGGGCTCATTGTGCCCTGTCCCCACTCAGCTCCCTGGGCCCAGGTCCTCCTCCGTTGGGGGAGCAGCCTCGGCCCGGGCTCCCCACACTGGGCCCGGGAGCGGCTCGTCCGGACCTCCTGGCCTGGCGCCTCCCTGCCTGGCCTAGGGGCCCCCCGGCTGGCCTCCCGGGCTGGTCTGAGGCGACCCAGCGCCGGCAGGCTCAGGGCACTGCACCGGAGATGTCCGGGGACCCCCGAGCGAGCGCCCAGGCCTGGCCCAGCGCACCGGGCTTGTGAGGGGCCCAGCGTTGGAGGCGGGCGTCCGCCACGGGGCACAGGGTGTGTCCTGGTCATGGCAGCCCCACGTGGTGGGTGTGGCCGTGAGGGATCCCAGAAGAGGCAGGAGACAGACACGGGGGTCGACAGGACATTGCTTCCCAAGGAGGACGACGTCAGGCTCAGAGGACCTGCGAGGTCCTTAGGAAAACTCGGAGGCCCTGGGGATGTTGGCTGCGATGCTGTTCCTGGGGCCCAAGAGCGGTGCCCCAAAGCCCCAGTCAACACGGCCCGACGCAGTCTTTGGGGCTTCGGGGGATTGGGGCCGGTGGGCCACGAGGACGCCCAGGGCGTCACGTGGAGGACTCGATGTTTCTGGAGGCAGTGCTAAGCCTCGTTCTCTTCCGCCCTCTGTGCAGCCGGCCCCCGTGTTCCGCAGCGGATTCCAAGTGGCCATCCCGCTGCTCAACCTGAGGACCGGGCCCCGTCAGCGCCCACAGTGACCGTGAGTGCCCCGGGGACAGGGACCATGTGGTTGGGGCTGCTCCCGGATGAAGCCCCAGGGCTCAGTTCCCTGCTGGGACCCCAGAGCCTCTGCTGGGTGAGGGAGGAATGGAGGGAGTCAAGCTGGGGGAGAGGGAGGAAAGGAGGGAGGGAAAGAAGAGGAAGGCCTAGAGGGGGAGGGAGGGCAGGAGGGAGGGAAGGAAGGACTGAGGGACTGAAGGCATGAGGGAGGGAGGCCGTGAAAGCCCAGGAGTGCGGCCCATGCCTCTGGAGTCCTTGGGTGGAGGGAGGTGCGAGGGCATCCCCGGCCAGACCCTGGATGGTGGCTCAGGGCAGGTGCATCTGTCCTCGCCGTCCTGCCCTTCCTCCTCCTGGGCCATCCTGGATGGCCTTCTGCCATCCTGGACCCTGTCCACCTCCTCGTCCACCAATTGTGACTGTTCCCAGGAGCAGGGGGGGCAGGAGGGCTCTCAGGAGGGGCTTCCCGGATCCGGTGCCCCGGAGGAGACTGGGACGGTTAGCTCCAGGACGTTGTCACCTGAGCACTGGGACCGAGGACGGCGTCCACGTCCCTGGGCATGAGCGCTCCCCGACTGCCTCACCCTGCTCTCTCCCTTCTGGCGTGAAACACCGTGCCAGAGGTGGCGGGCTGAGTCCCCGGACGAGCACTGCTAGGTGATGGGTGCCCCTGCGGGCTGGGATGGGTGCTGCCCGCTGTGGTCCCAGACAGGGGTGCCCGTCCCCCTTCTCTCCGGGGGACGTGCCCTGGACCTCCGTGTCGGCACGTTCTCCCCAGGGCTGCTGGTCCTCAGGCCAGACACCGGCCGGTCTGAGGGGGACGCGCGCTGCCTCCGTAGGGTTTCCTTGGCCAGAGGCCTTCCCGGGGAGCTCCCGCATCGCTGACACGGGCTCCCCGCGTGGCCTGTCCGCCGCCGGCCCCCCGCACCCCCCTCCCCATCCACCTGGCATGCTTTCGGTCTGTGTCGTTGTGGGACCCGGTGCCTTGGAGCCTGGGGGGCACCAGAGGCCGGGGAGAGCTTTCTCTGGCCTTGGGTTGTGAGCGATGGGTATGCCGTGTGGGGTGTGTCTTCCAGCTGTGTGCCTCGCCCTGGTGTGTGTGCAGGCCCCGGGAGGAAGCTGCCGGGTCGCATCTGGGGTCAGGCTGTGGTGTCCCGGCGGGAACAGGGGTCACGGCCCCGACCTTGGACCCCTCTGCACTCAAGGGGCCTCCGTGATCCCGTCTCCTCTAGAACCCTTCGGGGTTTTCGGTATGGCAGGGGGCAAGTTCCATGTCCAAGACGCCCAGGACAAAACCCAGTCCCCTTTGAAAAGAGGTGGGCAGACACCCGGGCACCTCCAGAGTGATCCCCCTCCCAGAAACGTCCAGAACAGGGGAAGGAAGGGAGAGAGAAATCAGCTGAGGCGTGGCGAGGGGCCGGACTGGGGGAGCAATGGGCAGGGAGGGCTTGGGCGCAGGGTCCCCTTCGGGGAAGGAGTTGTTCCACAGCGATGTTCTGGGCTGTTGGGGGCGGTGGGGGGGGGGGGGGGCGGTGGGGGGGCGCCGCCGGGGACGGACTTAGGGTTGAGCACGGGTTCCACGGAAAAACGATGCATTTTATTTAAAAGAGATAGGCGAGAGCGTCGAGGGCATGCAAAGCTAGGATGATGGTGAGACCGAAGCAGAGAGAAAGAACCCAGGCGGAGGGGATGAACCGTGGCGGCGGGCCATCGGGGTCGGGGCATGGAACGGAGGGTACCCGTCCAGGGAGCTCTCCCCGCAGGGCGGGGGCCTCTGGATGGGGCTCTGGGAGCCCCGCAGGAGCAGGTGTAGGGGCAGGTGTTGGGACAGGGGCCGGCACAGGAGCTGGGCCTGGTGCAAGAGCTGGGACCGGGGCAGGAGCAGGAGCAAGGGGACGGAAAGGGTCAGCAGGAGCGGCCGCTGCAGCATGCAGGGCTGGAGCTGGGTCAGGGCCAGGAAGAGGAGTGCAGGCAGGGCCAGGGGAAAGGGCAGGAGCAAGGGGCAGGAGCTGGGTGTGGGGCTGGAACAGGTGTCCGGTGGGAACAGGGAGAGGCAGGGGAAGAGACAGTGGCCCTGTGAGGGGCAAAGGGAGGGGCAGCGGTCCTGGCCGAGGCCGGGGAAGCGGCAGGGCCTGGGTGTGGAGCAGCAAGAGGGACCCAGGCAGGAGCAGGAGAAGGGGCAGGAGCAGGGGCAGGACCTGGGTCTCGGGCAGGAGCAGGGGCCCAGGCAGGGAGAGGCGAAGACAGAGGGGCCCTGAGAGGGGCAAGGGAAGGGCCAGTGGTCCTTGGAGGGGCAGGGGAAGGGGGTGGGCAAGCGGCAGGGGCAGGGGCAGGAGCAGGAGGACGGGTGGGGTCTGGAGCAGGAACAGGGACCCAGGGAGGAACACGGGAAGGGGCAGTCTTCCAGGCAGGGAAAGGGGCAGGGGCAGGAAGAGGTGCAGGACATGCGTGTGGGGCAGGAATCGGGGCAGAGGCAATGGCATGGGCATGGGCATGGGCAGGGGCAGGGCCAGGGGCAGGGGCAGGGGCAGGATCCCGGGTAGGAACTGGGCCTGGGGCAGGAAGGAGGGCAGAGGCAGGGGCAGGGGAGTGGCCAGTGGTCCTGGCGGGGTTTGGAGAAGGGGCAGGAGCTGGGTCTGGGGCAGGAGCAGGGTCACAGGCAGGTGAAGGGGTAGGGGTCCTGGCAGGGGCATAGGCAGGGGCAGGCCAAGGGGCAGGGATCCTGGCAGGGGCAAGGGAAGGGGCCGCGGAAGGGGCTGGAGCTGGGAGAGGTGTCCCGGCGATGGCTGGCGCAGGATCCAGGGCCCGAGCCGGGACTGGGTCAGGATCAGGGGTACAGGCGGGGACAGGGGAGGTGTCCGTGGCCTGGGTCGGGGCAGGCGAAGGGGCAGGATCAGATACACGAGCTGGGTGTGGGGCAAGAAGAAGGGCAGAGGCACGGGCAGGGGAAGGGGCAGCAGCTGTCTCCGTGGCAGGCGAAGGGGCAGGGGCCAGGCAAGGAGAATCAGTCCTTGCAGGGGCTGGGGCAGGGGCTGGGTGTGGGGCAGTAAGAGGGGCGCAGGCCGGGGAAGGGGCCGTGGCCAAGGCCGGGGCAGGGGACGGGGCAGGGGCAGCGGCAGGGTTTGCAGCTGGGTCAGGTTCGGTGGTGCTGGCTGGTGCAGATTGCAGGGCAGGACCTGGGCCTGTGGCAGGATGAGGGGCCCGGGCGGGGACGGGGGAAGGCGCAGGATCCTGAGAGGAGCAGGAGCAGGAGCACGGCCTGGGGCAGGAGCAGGCCGCAGCTCTTCCTGGGCAGCGTCAGGCTCCGCAGGGCCCGGTTCCTGGTCACCTGCTGGCAGCGGGTCCCCGGCTGAGGAGGCGGCAGGCACCTTCTCCCAATCCCCAGCTCCTGCTGATGTCAGGAGGGGCCCGAGCTCCTTGCCAGGAGCAGCTGTGAGAGGAGAGAAGGTCCCGCGCTTGCCTGCCTCTGCATGTGCCTTGGCGCCCCCAGGACCCAGGCGGGGCGTCGCGGAGAGGCCGCAGCCAGGGAAGGAACCCTCAGCGGGATGGCTCCCCGAGGGCAGTGTCCCCGCTGGGTGCTCTGAGCCCAGTCCTTGCTCCTGGCCCCCCACCAGCCTGTGGGGCTTGTCCCTGTGGGCCCAGCACCGACCCGTCCCCGCACACACCCAGGCACCCAGCCCCGCCCCGCCTTCTCACCCTGGGGCTCGGCTTCCGCAGGTGGCCTGGCAGGCTCGGAAGCCTTTCCTGGGCCTGCGGACTCCTGGGTCAGGGAGGAGGTGGTGGCCGCCTGCCTCGTCTCTTCCTCCGTGGCCTTCTGCAAAGACAGGGACCGGTCGCTGGCCCGGAGCCATCCCAGCCCCGCCCGGCCGACCCCACTCTCCTCTTGCCCGGTCCCCCTGCTGCTCCCACATGGGCCCCAGACCTGTGCCTGCCCAGCCCTACCCCCGGTCCCGGGACCCACACCTGCAGGGCTCTGGGGATCGACCCTGGCCAGGAGCTCACATCCCCCACACCTGTCCCACCCAGCCAGCCTTCACCTTGACCGCGACCTGCCCACCGGGCATCTTAGCCCTCATCCACCTGCTCCTGCTCAGGAAGGCCCCACCGCACGTGAGCCCTCCTTCCAGACACATACCTGCACAGGCACGCTCTCAGACACACACACACACACACACACACACACACACACACACACACACAAGACACTTACACACACAAGCCCAGCAGTTGAGGGGACCCGTGGCTGCGCCCGTCGATGCGAGCGTGTGGGGCTGGGCGGCCGGCTCTGGCCTCCCGGTGTCACCTTAGTCTCCTTTCGGCCGAAAGGCCAGAGGCGTCGGGCAGCCCTGAAAGGACCTCCAGAGCGCGGGGAAGTGGTAGCCGGGCGCGCTGTCCTCCGTCTCCACCGTCCCGAGTTTGGGAGGCAGCATGCGAACATGGTGTCGGTTGGACGATGTCCAAAGCAACGAGCTGCGCAGGGGGGCGTCCCTGGAATGTGGGTGCCTGGTGACGTGGGTTCCAATTCTGTTGGGCTCTGTGGTCAGGGAAGTGAGGTCACCGCTTCCTGGGGACCCCTGCCGCGACTTCCTCCTCACACCCGAGTCCCTGAGGGCCCCTCCCCCAGCCGCTCCGTGCTCACCCCTCACCCCATGCCGCGTCCAGACAGTGGCCCCCACACATCGGACTTGTTTCGGTGGTGCTGATGGCAGCAGGCCACCGCGCTGAGCCCTGCCCGCATGCAGGGGCCCGTCGGTGTTGGGCATGCACCCGCGTGTGCAATGGGGTGGGGGGCGGTCAGGGAGTCAGCGTGGGTCCGGCTCGGGAGATCCTCCCGAGGAGACTCCCAGGTTCCCACTCACAGCTGCGTGTGTGTTCCCGTGGGTCCACGCCCTGTCCGACCCGGGGTGTGCTCAGCGTGTGCGTTTCAGCCACGTGGTCTGTGCCAGGAGGGTTCTCACGGGGATGCCGTGGCAGGAGGCAGTTCCTGGGCAGGAGCGACGGGGTTCTTCAGGAACCTCGAGACCGTCAGCGAGCATCTGTTCCCACGACGGGTCGAGGGACTCGTCGTGGGCTGCGCGTGCGTGGGTGTGTCCCTGCGTGGGTGCGGGCGTGCACGGGGCCCGATGGGAACGGGGTTCCGGACCCGGCAGCGGCCAGGGTGTGTGTGGGGTGCTTCGGGGGAGGGGACCGAGCTAGGCCAGGGCCTGGCCATCCCTGCTGAGGGGAAGGTGAGCCAGCCCACACGGAGGACCGGCGGGCAGGAGGAGCCTTGTGGCCACGGGGCCGGCGAGCCCGGGCTGATCCTTCCTTGGCAGGACGCATGTGGGCAGCTCCGGTTCCTGCTCGGAGCCCGGGGGACCCGCGGCCCCCACGGGAGATCGTTTCTTGTGCAGCGGGAGGCCTTGTGCCCTCGGGCTCCGGGCTCCCGGGAGCACAGCTGAGGATGAGCCCATCCTCGGAGCCGCCATCCGCCGTGGGTGCGGGGGTCCTCCCACGCCGTCCCGTCCACATCTTCGTCCTTGTTGTCGGCATAGTCGATGCAGGGAGGGCGGCAGAGGGGGCCGTGGGTGAAGAGCCCGGCCTGGGAAGTGGGGCCCACACTCACGGTGCTGGGGGTTCCTCCTTCCGAGGAAGCCGGGGCAGGACTCCAGGCAGAAGCACAGGGGGAGCTGGGGCATGGTGGCCGCCCGGTCCCTCACCGGCTGAGCGAGGTCGTGGATACCCCCAGGCCCCTCTGGTCCTTGTTTTGGACCTCAGTCCACAGAGGGTAGCCGCTCGGTCAAGGCAGGATGGCAAGTCCGGTGCAAAGACAGCAAGCGGCCGAGACCCGGCACAGTGGGGTTGTCGGTGGAGACAAGAGGGTGCGGTGGCCAATGCTGGAGAGGGTCTCGGCCTTGGCCTCGGGGCACCGGGGCTGGCGCGGCTCTGCCTTCCGGCGGAGGCCGGCGCACGCCGCCCGCCCTCGGGCACCTGCCGCCGCGGGAGCACCTGCCCCCTCCTCTCTGCCGAGGGCTCTCTCCTGCGCCAGCCGTGCCTCCTCCCACGCCAGCCAGCGGCTGCCGGCCGTGCAGCCCGGGAGCCTGGACATCCCGACGACCACCTTCCCCCGCCAGGGGACCGAGCCCTGTGGGGGGGATGTGGTCTCCCAGTGGGCCCGAGGTCAAGGCACCCCCCCCCCCGGAGCTCTCTGCCCAGCTTGGGCTCCTTGTGCCCTGTCCCCACTCAGCTCCCTGGGCCCAGGTCCTCCTCCGTTGGGGGAGCAGCCTCGGCCCGGGCTCCCCACACTGGGCCCGGGAGCGGCTCGTCCGGACCTCCTGGCCTGGCGCCTCCCTGCCTGGCCTAGGGGCCCCCCGGCTGGCCTCCCGGGCTGGTCTGAGGCGACCCAGCGCCGGCAGGCTCAGGGCACTGCACCGGAGATGTCCGGGGACCCCCGAGCGAGCGCCCAGGCCTGGCCCAGCGCACCGGGCTTGTGAGGGGCCCAGCGTTGGAGGCGGGCGTCCGCCACGGGGCACAGGGTGTGTCCTGGTCATGGCAGCCCCACGTGGTGGGTGTGGCCGTGAGGGATCCCAGAAGAGGCAGGAGACAGACACGGGGGTCGACAGGACATTGCTTCCCAAGGAGGACGACGTCAGGCTCAGAGGACCTGCGAGGTCCTTAGGAAAACTCGGAGGCCCTGGGGATGTTGGCTGCGATGCTGTTCCTGGGGCCCAAGAGCGGTGCCCCAAAGCCCCAGTCAACACGGCCCGACGCAGTCTTTGGGGCTTCGGGGGATTGGGGCCGGTGGGCCACGAGGACGCCCAGGGCGTCACGTGGAGGACTCGATGTTTCTGGAGGCAGTGCTAAGCCTCGTTCTCTTCCGCCCTCTGTGCAGCCGGCCCCCGTGTTCCGCAGCGGATTCCAAGTGGCCATCCCGCTGCTCAACCTGAGGACCGGGCCCCGTCAGCGCCCACAGTGACCGTGAGTGCCCCGGGGACAGGGACCATGTGGTTGGGGCTGCTCCCGGATGAAGCCCCAGGGCTCAGTTCCCTGCTGGGACCCCAGAGCCTCTGCTGGGTGAGGGAGGAATGGAGGGAGTCAAGCTGGGGGAGAGGGAGGAAAGGAGGGAGGGAAAGAAGAGGAAGGCCTAGAGGGGGAGGGAGGGCAGGAGGGAGGGAAGGACGGACTGAGGGACTGAAGGCATGAGGGAGGGAGGCCGTGAAAGCCCAGGAGTGCGGCCCATGCCTCTGGAGTCCTTGGGTGGAGGGAGGTGCGAGGGCATCCCCGGCCAGACCCTGGATGGTGGCTCAGGGCAGGTGCATCTGTCCTCGCCGTCCTGCCCTTCCTCCTCCTGGGCCATCCTGGATGGCCTTCTGCCATCCTGGACCCTGTCCACCTCCTCGTCCACCAATTGTGACTGTTCCCAGGAGCAGGGGGGGCAGGAGGGCTCTCAGGAGGGGCTTCCCGGATCCGGTGCCCCGGAGGAGACTGGGACGGTTAGCTCCAGGACGTTGTCACCTGAGCACTGGGACCGAGGACGGCGTCCACGTCCCTGGGCATGAGCGCTCCCCGACTGCCTCACCCTGCTCTCTCCCTTCTGGCGTGAAACACCGTGCCAGAGGTGGCGGGCTGAGTCCCCGGACGAGCACTGCTAGGTGATGGGTGCCCCTGCGGGCTGGGATGGGTGCTGCCCACTGTGGTCCCAGACAGGGGTGCCCGTCCCCCTTCTCTCCGGGGGACGTGCCCTGGACCTCCGTGTCGGCACGTTCTCCCCAGGGCTGCTGGTCCTCAGGCCAGACACCGGCCGGTCTGAGGGGGACGCGCGCTGCCTCCGTAGGGTTTCCTTGGCCAGAGGCCTTCCCGGGGAGCTCCCGCATCGCTGACACGGGCTCCCCGCGTGGCCTGTCCGCCGCCGGCCCCCCGCACCCCCCTCCCCATCCACCTGGCATGCTTTCGGTCTGTGTCGTTGTGGGACCCGGTGCCTTGGAGCCTGGGGGGCACCAGAGGCCGGGGAGAGCTTTCTCTGGCCTTGGGTTGTGAGCGATGGGTATGCCGTGTGGGGTGTGTCTTCCAGCTGTGTGCCTCGCCCTGGTGTGTGTGCAGGCCCCGGGAGGAAGCTGCCGGGTCGCATCTGGGGTCAGGCTGTGGTGTCCCGGCGGGAACAGGGGTCACGGCCCCGACCTTGGACCCCTCTGCACTCAAGGTGCCTCCGTGATCCCGTCTCCTCTAGAACCCTTCGGGGTTTTCGGTATGGCAGGGGGCAAGTTCCATGTCCAAGACGCCCAGGACAAAACCCAGTCCCCTTTGAAAAGAGGTGGGCAGACACCCGGGCACCTCCAGAGTGATCCCCCTCCCAGAAACGTCCAGAACAGGGGAAGGAAGGGAGAGAGAAATCAGCTGAGGCGTGGCGAGGGGCCGGACTGGGGGAGCAATGGGCAGGGAGGGCTTGGGCGCAGGGTCCCCTTCGGGGAAGGAGTTGTTCCACAGCGATGTTCTGGGCTGTTGGGGGCGGTGGGGGGGGGGGGGGGCGGTGGGGGGGCGCCGCCGGGGACGGACTTAGGGTTGAGCACGGGTTCCACGGAAAAACGATGCATTTTATTTAAAAGAGATAGGCGAGAGCGTCGAGGGCATGCAAAGCTAGGATGATGGTGAGACCGAAGCAGAGAGAAAGAACCCAGGCGGAGGGGATGAACCGTGGCGGCGGGCCATCGGGGTCGGGGCATGGAACGGAGGGTACCCGTCCAGGGAGCTCTCCCCGCAGGGCGGGGGCCTCTGGATGGGGCTCTGGGAGCCCCGCAGGAGCAGGTGTAGGGGCAGGTGTTGGGACAGGGGCCGGCACAGGAGCTGGGCCTGGTGCAAGAGCTGGGACCGGGGCAGGAGCAGGAGCAAGGGGACGGAAAGGGTCAGCAGGAGCGGCCGCTGCAGCATGCAGGGCTGGAGCTGGGTCAGGGCCAGGAAGAGGAGTGCAGGCAGGGCCAGGGGAAAGGGCAGGAGCAAGGGGCAGGAGCTGGGTGTGGGGCTGGAACAGGTGTCCGGTGGGAACAGGGAGAGGCAGGGGAAGAGACAGTGGCCCTGTGAGGGGCAAAGGGAGGGGCAGCGGTCCTGGCCGAGGCCGGGGAAGCGGCAGGGCCTGGGTGTGGAGCAGCAAGAGGGACCCAGGCAGGAGCAGGAGAAGGGGCAGGAGCAGGGGCAGGACCTGGGTCTCGGGCAGGAGCAGGGGCCCAGGCAGGGAGAGGCGAAGACAGAGGGGCCCTGAGAGGGGCAAGGGAAGGGCCAGTGGTCCTTGGAGGGGCAGGGGAAGGGGGTGGGCAAGCGGCAGGGGCAGGGGCAGGAGCAGGAGGACGGGTGGGGTCTGGAGCAGGAACAGGGACCCAGGGAGGAACACGGGAAGGGGCAGTCTTCCAGGCAGGGAAAGGGGCAGGGGCAGGAAGAGGTGCAGGACATGCGTGTGGGGCAGGAATCGGGGCAGAGGCAATGGCATGGGCATGGGCAGGGGCAGGGCCAGGGGCAGGGGCAGGGGCAGGATCCCGGGTAGGAACTGGGCCTGGGGCAGGAAGGAGGGCAGAGGCAGGGGCAGGGGAGTGGCCAGTGGTCCTGGCGGGGTTTGGAGAAGGGGCAGGAGCTGGGTCTGGGGCAGGAGCAGGGTCACAGGCAGGTGAAGGGGTAGGGGTCCTGGCAGGGGCAGAGGCAGGGGCAGGCCAAGGGGCAGGGATCCTGGCAGGGGCAAGGGAAGGGGCCGTGGAAGGGGCTGGAGCTGGGAGAGGTGTCCCGGCGATGGCTGGCGCAGGATCCAGGGCCCGAGCCGGGACTGGGTCAGGATCAGGGGTACAGGCGGGGACAGGGGAGGTGTCCGTGGCCTGGGTCGGGGCAGGCGAAGGGGCAGGATCAGATACACGAGCTGGGTGTGGGGCAAGAAGAAGGGCAGAGGCACGGGCAGGGGAAGGGGCAGCAGCTGTCTCCGTGGCAGGCGAAGGGGCAGGGGCCAGGCAAGGAGAATCAGTCCTTGCAGGGGCTGGGGCAGGGGCTGGGTGTGGGGCAGTAAGAGGGGCGCAGGCCGGGGAAGGGGCCGTGGCCAAGGCCGGGGCAGGGGACGGGGCAGGGGCAGCGGCAGGGTTTGCAGCTGGGTCAGGTGCGGTGGTGCTGGCTGGTGCAGGATGCAGGGCAGGACCTGGGCCTGTGGCAGGATGAGGGGCCCGGGCAGGGACGGGGGAAGGCGCAGGATCCTGAGAGGAGCAGGAGCAGGAGCACGGCCTGGGGCAGGAGCAGGCCGCAGCTCTTCCTGGGCAGCGTCAGGCTCCGCGGGGCCCGGTTCCTGGTCACCTGCTGGCGGCGGGTCCCCGGCTGAGGAGGCGGCAGGCACCGTCTCCCAATCCCCAGCTCCTGCTGATGTCAGGAGGGGCCCGAGCTCCTTGCCAGGAGCAGCTGTGAGAGGAGAGAAGGTCCCGCGCTTGCCTGCCTCTGCATGTGCCTTGGCGCCCCCAGGACCCAGGCGGGGCGTCGCGGAGAGGCCGCAGCCAGGGAAGGAACCCTCAGCGGGATGGCTCCCCGAGGGCAGTGTCCCCGCTGGGTGCTCTGAGCCCAGTCCTTGCTCCTGGCCCCGCACCAGCCTGTGGGGCTTGTCCCTGTGGGCCCAGCACCGACCCGTCCCCGCACACACCCAGGCACCCAGCCCCGCCCCGCCTTCTCACCCTGGGGCTCGGCTTCCGCAGGTGGCCTGGCAGGCTCGGAAGCCTTTCCTGGGCCTGCGGACTCCTGGGTCAGGGAGGAGGTGGTGGCCGCCTGCCTCGTCTCTTCCTCCGTGGCCTTCTGCCAAGACAGGGACCGGTCGCTGGCCCGGAGCCATCCCAGCCCCGCCCGGCCGACCCCACTCTCCTCTTGCCCGGTCCCCCTGCTGCTCCCACATGGGCCCCAGACCTGTGCCTGCCCAGCCCTACCCCCGGTCCCGGGACCCACACCTGCAGGGCTCTGGGGATCGACCCTGGCCAGGAGCTCACATCCCCCACACCTGTCCCACCCAGCCAGCCTTCACCTTGACCGCGACCTGCCCACCGGGCATCTTAGCCCTCATCCACCTGCTCCTGCTCAGGAAGGCCCCACCGCACGTGAGCCCTCCTTCCAGACACATACCTGCACAGGCACGCTCTCAGACACACACACACACACACACACACACACACACACACACACACACACACACACACACACACACACACACACACACACACACACACACACACACAGACACTTACACACACAAGCCCAGCAGTTGAGGGGACCCGTGGCTGCGCCCGTCGATGCGAGCGTGTGGGGCTGGGCGGCCGGCTCTGGCCTCCCGGTGTCACCTTAGTCTCCTTTCGGCCAAAAGGCCAGAGGCGTCGGGCAGCCCTGAAAGGACCTCCAGAGCGCGGGGAAGTGGTAGCCGGGCGCGCTGTCCTCCGTCTCCACCGTCCCGAGTTTGGGAGGCAGCATGCGAACATGGTGTCGGTTGGACGATGTCCAAAGCAACGAGCTGCGCAGGGGGGCGTCCCTGGAATGTGGGTGCCTGGTGACGTGGGTTCCAATTCTGTTGGGCTCTGTGGTCAGGGAAGTGAAGTCACCGCTTCCTGGGGACCCCTGCCCCGACTTCCTCCTCACACCCGAGTCCCCGAGGACCCCTCCCCCAGCCGCTCCGTGCTCACCCCTCACCCCATGCCGCGTCCAGACAGTGGCCCCCACACATCGGACTTGTTTCGGTGGTGCTGATGGCAGCAGGCCACCGCCCTGAGCCCTGCCCGCATGCAGGGGCCCGTCGGTGTTGGGCATGCACCCGCGTGTGCAATGGGGTGGGGGGCGGTCAGGGAGTCAGCATGGGTCCGGCTCGGGAGATCCTCCCGAGGAGACTCCCAGGTTCCCACTCACAGCTGCGTGTGTGTTCCCGTGGGTCCACGCCCTGTCCGACCCGGGGTGTGCTCAGCGTGTGCGTTTCAGCCACGTGGTCTGTGCCAGGAGGGTTCTCACGGGGATGCCGTGGTAGGAGGCAGTTCCTGGGCAGGAGCGACGGGGTTCTTCAGGAACCTCGAGACCGTCAGCGAGCATCTGTTCCCACGACGGGTCGAGGGACTCGTCGTGGGCTGCGCGTGCGTGGGTGTGTCCCTGCGTGGGTGCGGGCGTGCACGGGGCCCGATGGGAACGGGGTTCCGGACCCGGCAGCGGCCAGGGTGTGTGTGGGGTGCTTCGGGGGAGGGGACCGAGCTAGGCCAGGGCCTGGCCATCCCTGCTGAGGGGAAGGTGAGCCAGCCCACACGGAGGACCGGCGGGCAGGAGGAGCCTTGTGGCCACGGGGCCGGCGAGCCCGGGCTGATCCTTCCTTGGCAGGACGCATGTGGGCAGCTCCGGTTCCTGCTCGGAGCCCGGGGGACCCGCGGCCCCCACGGGAGATCATTTCTTGTGCAGCGGGAGGCCTTGTGCCCTCGGGCTCCGGGCTCCCGGGAGCACAGCTGAGGATGAGCCCATCCTCGGAGCCGCCATCCGCCGTGGGTGCGGGGGTCCTCCCACGCCGTCCCGTCCACATCTTCGTCCTTGTTGTCGGCATAGTCGATGCAGGGAGGGCGGCAGAGGGGGCCGTGGGTGAAGAGCCCGGCCTGGGAAGTGGGGCCCACACTCACGGTGCTGGGGGTTCCTCCTTCCGAGGAAGCCGGGGCAGGACTCCAGGCAGAAGCAGAGGGGGAGCTGGGGCATGGTGGCCGCCCGGTCCCTCACCGGCTGAGCGAGGTCGTGGATACCCCCAGGCCCCTCTGGTCCTTGTTTTGGACCTCAGTCCACAGAGGGTAGCCGCTCGGTCAAGGCAGGATGGCAAGTCCGGTGCAAAGACAGCAAGCGGCCGAGACCCGGCACAGTGGGGTTGTCGGTGGAGACAAGAGGGTGCGGTGGCCAATGCTGGAGAGGGTCTCGGCCTTGGCCTCGGGGCACCGGGGCTGGCGCGGCTCTGCCTTCCGGCGGAGGCCGGCGCACGCCGCCCGCCCTCGGGCACCTGCCGCCGCGGGAGCACCTGCCCCCTCCTCTCTGCCGAGGGCTCTCTCCTGCGCCAGCCGTGCCTCCTCCCACGCCAGCCAGCGGCTGCCGGCCGTGCAGCCCGGGAGCCTGGACATCCCGACGACCACCTTCCCCCGCCAGGGGACCGAGCCCTGTGGGGGGGATGTGGTCTCCCAGTGGGCCCGAGGTCAAGGCACCCCCCCCCCGGAGCACTCTGCCCAGCTTGGGCTCCTTGTGCCCTGTCCCCACTCAGCTCCCTGGGCCCAGGTCCTCCTCCGTTGGGGGAGCAGCCTCGGCCCGGGCTCCCCACACTGGGCCCGGGAGCGGCTCGTCCGGACCTCCTGGCCTGGCGCCTCCCTGCCTGGCCTAGGGGCCCCCCGGCTGGCCTCCCGGGCTGGTCTGAGGCGACCCAGCGCCGGCAGGCTCAGGGCACTGCACCGGAGATGTCCGGGGACCCCCGAGCGAGCGCCCAGGCCTGACCCAGCGCACCGGGCTTGTGAGGGGCCCAGCGCTGGAGGCGGGCGTCCGCCACGGGGCACAGGGTGTGTCCTGGTCATGGCAGCCCCACGTGGTGGGTGTGGCCGTGAGGGATCCCAGAAGAGGCAGGAGACAGACACGGGGGTCGACAGGACATTGCTTCCCAAGGAGGACGACGTCAGGCTCAGAGGACCTGCGAGGTCCTTAGGAAAACTCGGAGGCCCTGGGGATGTTGGCTGCGATGCTGTTCCTGGGGCCCAAGAGCGGTGCCCCAAAGCCCCAGTCAACACGGCCCGACGCAGTCTTTGGGGCTTCGGGGGATTGGGGCCGGTGGGCCACGAGGACGCCCAGGGCGTCACGTGGAGGACTCGATGTTTCTGGAGGCAGTGCTAAGCCTCGTTCTCTTCCGCCCTCTGTGCAGCCGGCCCCCGTGTTCCGCAGCGGATTCCAAGTGGCCATCCCGCTGCTCAACCTGAGGACCGGGCCCCGTCAGCGCCCACAGTGACCGTGAGTGCCCCGGGGACAGGGACCATGTGGTTGGGGCTGCTCCCGGATGAAGCCCCAGGGCTCAGTTCCCTGCTGGGACCCCAGAGCCTCTGCTGGGTGAGGGAGGAATGGAGGGAGTCAAGCTGGGGGAGAGGGAGGAAAGGAGGGAGGGAAAGAAGAGGAAGGCCTAGAGGGGGAGGGAGGGCAGGAGGGAGGGAAGGACGGACTGAGGGACTGAAGGCATGAGGGAGGGAGGCCGTGAAAGCCCAGGAGTGTGGCCCATGCCTCTGGAGTCCTTGGGTGGAGGGAGGTGCGAGGGCATCCCCGGCCAGACCCTGGATGGTGGCTCAGGGCAGGTGCATCTGTCCTCGCCGTCCTGCCCTTCCTCCTCCTGGGCCATCCTGGATGGCCTTCTGCCATCCTGGACCCTGTCCACCTCCTCGTCCACCAATTGTGACTGTTCCCAGGAGCAGGGGGGGCAGGAGGGCTCTCAGGAGGGGCTTCCCGGATCCGGTGCCCCGGAGGAGACTGGGACGGTTAGCTCCAGGACGTTGTCACCTGAGCACTGGGACCGAGGACGGCGTCCACGTCCCTGGGCATGAGCGCTCCCCGACTGCCTCACCCTGCTCTCTCCCTTCTGGCGTGAAACACCGTGCCAGAGGTGGCGGGCTGAGTCCCCGGACGAGCACTGCTAGGTGATGGGTGCCCCTGCGGGCTGGGATGGGTGCTGCCCACTGTGGTCCCAGACAGGGGTGCCCGTCCCCCTTCTCTCCGGGGGACGTGCCCTGGACCTCCGTGTCGGCACGTTCTCCCCAGGGCTGCTGGTCCTCAGGCCAGACACCGGCCGGTCTGAGGGGGACGCGCGCTGCCTCCGTAGGGTTTCCTTGGCCAGAGGCCTTCCCGGGGAGCTCCCGCATCGCTGACACGGGCTCCCCGCGTGGCCTGTCCGCCGCCGGCCCCCCGCACCCCCCTCCCCATCCACCTGGCATGCTTTCGGTCTGTGTCGTTGTGGGACCCGGTGCCTTGGAGCCTGGGGGGCACCAGAGGCCGGGGAGAGCTTTCTCTGGCCTTGGGTTGTGAGCGATGGGTATGCCGTGTGGGGTGTGTCTTCCAGCTGTGTGCCTCGCCCTGGTGTGTGTGCAGGCCCCGGGAGGAAGCTGCCGGGTCGCATCTGGGGTCAGGCTGTGGTGTCCCGGCGGGAACAGGGGTCACGGCCCCGACCTTGGACCCCTCTGCACTCAAGGGGCCTCCGTGATCCCGTCTCCTCTAGAACCCTTCGGGGTTTTCGGTATGGCAGGGGGCAAGTTCCATGTCCAAGACGCCCAGGACAAAACCCAGTCCCCTTTGAAAAGAGGTGGGCAGACACCCGGGCACCTCCAGAGTGATCCCCCTCCCAGAAACGTCCAGAACAGGGGAAGGAAGGGAGAGAGAAATCAGCTGAGGCGTGGCGAGGGGCCGGACTGGGGGAGCAATGGGCAGGGAGGGCTTGGGCGCAGGGTCCCCTTCGGGGAAGGAGTTGTTCCACAGCGATGTTCTGGGCTGTTGGGGGCGGTGGGGGGGGGGGGCGGTGGGGGGGCGCCGCCGGGGACGGACTTAGGGTTGAGCACGGGTTCCACGGAAAAACGATGCATTTTATTTAAAAGAGATAGGCGAGAGCGTCGAGGGCATGCAAAGCTAGGATGATGGTGAGACCGAAGCAGAGAGAAAGAACCCAGGCGGAGGGGATGAACCGTGGCGGCGGGCCATCGGGGTCGGGGCATGGAACGGAGGGTACCCGTCCAGGGAGCTCTCCCCGCAGGGCGGGGGCCTCTGGATGGGGCTCTGGGAGCCCCGCAGGAGCAGGTGTAGGGGCAGGTGTTGGGACAGGGGCCGGCACAGGAGCTGGGCCTGGTGCAAGAGCTGGGACCGGGGCAGGAGCAGGAGCAAGGGGACGGAAAGGGTCAGCAGGAGCGGCCGCTGCAGCATGCAGGGCTGGAGCTGGGTCAGGGCCAGGAAGAGGAGTGCAGGCAGGGCCAGGGGAAAGGGCAGGAGCAAGGGGCAGGAGCTGGGTGTGGGGCTGGAACAGGTGTCCGGTGGGAACAGGGAGAGGCAGGGGAAGAGACAGTGGCCCTGTGAGGGGCAAAGGGAGGGGCAGCGGTCCTGGCCGAGGCCGGGGAAGCGGCAGGGCCTGGGTGTGGAGCAGCAAGAGGGACCCAGGCAGGAGCAGGAGAAGGGGCAGGAGCAGGGGCAGGACCTGGGTCTCGGGCAGGAGCAGGGGCCCAGGCAGGGAGAGGCGAAGACAGAGGGGCCCTGAGAGGGGCAAGGGAAGGGCCAGTGGTCCTTGGAGGGGCAGGGGAAGGGGGTGGGCAAGCGGCAGGGGCAGGGGCAGGAGCAGGAGGACGGGTGGGGTCTGGAGCAGGAACAGGGACCCAGGGAGGAACACGGGAAGGGGCAGTCTTCCAGGCAGGGAAAGGGGCAGGGGCAGGAAGAGGTGCAGGACATGCGTGTGGGGCAGGAATCGGGGCAGAGGCAATGGCATGGGCATGGGCAGGGGCAGGGCCAGGGGCAGGGGCAGGGGCAGGATCCCGGGTAGGAACTGGGCCTGGGGCAGGAAGGAGGGCAGAGGCAGGGGCAGGGGAGTGGCCAGTGGTCCTGGCGGGGTTTGGAGAAGGGGCAGGAGCTGGGTCTGGGGCAGGAGCAGGGTCACAGGCAGGTGAAGGGGTAGGGGTCCTGGCAGGGGCAGAGGCAGGGGCAGGCCAAGGGGCAGGGATCCTGGCAGGGGCAAGGGAAGGGGCCGTGGAAGGGGCTGGAGCTGGGAGAGGTGTCCCGGCGATGGCTGGCGCAGGATCCAGGGCCCGAGCCGGGACTGGGTCAGGATCAGGGGTACAGGCGGGGACAGGGGAGGTGTCCGTGGCCTGGGTCGGGGCAGGCGAAGGGGCAGGATCAGATACACGAGCTGGGTGTGGGGCAAGAAGAAGGGCAGAGGCACGGGCAGGGGAAGGGGCAGCAGCTGTCTCCGTGGCAGGCGAAGGGGCAGGGGCCAGGCAAGGAGAATCAGTCCTTGCAGGGGCTGGGGCAGGGGCTGGGTGTGGGGCAGTAAGAGGGGCGCAGGCCGGGGAAGGGGCCGTGGCCAAGGCCGGGGCAGGGGACGGGGCAGGGGCAGCGGCAGGGTTTGCAGCTGGGTCAGGTGCGGTGGTGCTGGCTGGTGCAGGATGCAGGGCAGGACCTGGGCCTGTGGCAGGATGAGGGGCCCGGGCAGGGACGGGGGAAGGCGCAGGATCCTGAGAGGAGCAGGAGCAGGAGCACGGCCTGGGGCAGGAGCAGGCCGCAGCTCTTCCTGGGCAGCGTCAGGCTCCGCGGGGCCCGGTTCCTGGTCACCTGCTGGCGGCGGGTCCCCGGCTGAGGAGGCGGCAGGCACCGTCTCCCAATCCCCAGCTCCTGCTGATGTCAGGAGGGGCCCGAGCTCCTTGCCAGGAGCAGCTGTGAGAGGAGAGAAGGTCCCGCGCTTGCCTGCCTCTGCATGTGCCTTGGCGCCCCCAGGACCCAGGCGGGGCGTCGCGGAGAGGCCGCAGCCAGGGAAGGAACCCTCAGCGGGATGGCTCCCCGAGGGCAGTGTCCCCGCTGGGTGCTCTGAGCCCAGTCCTTGCTCCTGGCCCCGCACCAGCCTGTGGGGCTTGTCCCTGTGGGCCCAGCACCGACCCGTCCCCGCACACACCCAGGCACCCAGCCCCGCCCCGCCTTCTCACCCTGGGGCTCGGCTTCCGCAGGTGGCCTGGCAGGCTCGGAAGCCTTTCCTGGGCCTGCGGACTCCTGGGTCAGGGAGGAGGTGGTGGCCGCCTGCCTCGTCTCTTCCTCCGTGGCCTTCTGCCAAGACAGGGACCGGTCGCTGGCCCGGAGCCATCCCAGCCCCGCCCGGCCGACCCCACTCTCCTCTTGCCCGGTCCCCCTGCTGCTCCCACATGGGCCCCAGACCTGTGCCTGCCCAGCCCTACCCCCGGTCCCGGGACCCACACCTGCAGGGCTCTGGGGATCGACCCTGGCCAGGAGCTCACATCCCCCACACCTGTCCCACCCAGCCAGCCTTCACCTTGACCGCGACCTGCCCACCGGGCATCTTAGCCCTCATCCACCTGCTCCTGCTCAGGAAGGCCCCACCGCACGTGAGCCCTCCTTCCAGACACATACCTGCACAGGCACGCTCTCAGACACACACACACACACACACACACACACACACACACACACACAGACACTTACACACACAAGCCCAGCAGTTGAGGGGACCCGTGGCTGCGCCCGTCGATGCGAGCGTGTGGGGCTGGGCGGCCGGCTCTGGCCTCCCGGTGTCACCTTAGTCTCCTTTCGGCCGAAAGGCCAGAGGCGTCGGGCAGCCCTGAAAGGACCTCCAGAGCGCGGGGAAGTGGTAGCCGGGCGCGCTGTCCTCCGTCTCCACCGTCCCGAGTTTGGGAGGCAGCATGCGAACATGGTGTCGGTTGGACGATGTCCAAAGCAACGAGCTGCGCAGGGGGGCGTCCCTGGAATGTGGGTGCCTGGTGACGTGGGTTCCAATTCTGTTGGGCTCTGTGGTCAGGGAAGTGAAGTCACCGCTTCCTGGGGACCCCTGCCCCGACTTCCTCCTCACACCCGAGTCCCCGAGGACCCCTCCCCCAGCCGCTCCGTGCTCACCCCTCACCCCATGCCGCGTCCAGACAGTGGCCCCCACACATCGGACTTGTTTCGGTGGTGCTGATGGCAGCAGGCCACCGCCCTGAGCCCTGCCCGCATGCAGGGGCCCGTCGGTGTTGGGCATGCACCCGCGTGTGCAATGGGGTGGGGGGCGGTCAGGGAGTCAGCATGGGTCCGGCTCGGGAGATCCTCCCGAGGAGACTCCCAGGTTCCCACTCACAGCTGCGTGTGTGTTCCCGTGGGTCCACGCCCTGTCCGACCCGGGGTGTGCTCAGCGTGTGCGTTTCAGCCACGTGGTCTGTGCCAGGAGGGTTCTCACGGGGATGCCGTGGCAGGAGGCAGTTCCTGGGCAGGAGCGACGGGGTTCTTCAGGAACCTCGAGACCGTCAGCGAGCATCTGTTCCCACGACGGGTCGAGGGACTCGTCGTGGGCTGCGCGTGCGTGGGTGTGTACCTGCGTGGGTGCGGGCGTGCACGGGGCCCGATGGGAACGGGGTTCCGGACCCGGCAGCGGCCAGGGTGTGTGTGGGGTGCTTCGGGGGAGGGGACCGAGCTAGGCCAGGGCCTGGCCATCCCTGCTGAGGGGAAGGTGAGCCAGCCCACACGGAGGACCGGCGGGCAGGAGGAGCCTTGTGGCCACGGGGCCGGCGAGCCCGGGCTGATCCTTCCTTGGCAGGACGCATGTGGGCAGCTCCGGTTCCTGCTCGGAGCCCGGGGGACCCGCGGCCCCCACGGGAGATCATTTCTTGTGCAGCGGGAGGCCTTGTGCCCTCGGGCTCCGGGCTCCCGGGAGCACAGCTGAGGATGAGCCCATCCTCGGAGCCGCCATCCGCCGTGGGTGCGGGGGTCCTCCCACGCCGTCCCGTCCACATCTTCGTCCTTGTTGTCGGCATAGTCGATGCAGGGAGGGCGGCAGAGGGGGCCGTGGGTGAAGAGCCCGGCCTGGGAAGTGGGGCCCACACTCACGGTGCTGGGGGTTCCTCCTTCCGAGGAAGCCGGGGCAGGACTCCAGGCAGAAGCAGAGGGGGAGCTGGGGCATGGTGGCCGCCCGGTCCCTCACCGGCTGAGCGAGGTCGTGGATACCCCCAGGCCCCTCTGGTCCTTGTTTTGGACCTCAGTCCACAGAGGGTAGCCGCTCGGTCAAGGCAGGATGGCAAGTCCGGTGCAAAGACAGCAAGCGGCCGAGACCCGGCACAGTGGGGTTGTCGGTGGAGACAAGAGGGTGCGGTGGCCAATGCTGGAGAGGGTCTCGGCCTTGGCCTCGGGGCACCGGGGCTGGCGCGGCTCTGCCTTCCGGCGGAGGCCGGCGCACGCCGCCCGCCCTCGGGCACCTGCCGCCGCGGGAGCACCTGCCCCCTCCTCTCTGCCGAGGGCTCTCTCCTGCGCCAGCCGTGCCTCCTCCCACGCCAGCCAGCGGCTGCCGGCCGTGCAGCCCGGGAGCCTGGACATCCCGACGACCACCTTCCCCCGCCAGGGGACCGAGCCCTGTGGGGGGGATGTGGTCTCCCAGTGGGCCCGAGGTCAAGGCACCCCCCCCCCGGAGCACTCTGCCCAGCTTGGGCTCCTTGTGCCCTGTCCCCACTCAGCTCCCTGGGCCCAGGTCCTCCTCCGTTGGGGGAGCAGCCTCGGCCCGGGCTCCCCACACTGGGCCCGGGAGCGGCTCGTCCGGACCTCCTGGCCTGGCGCCTCCCTGCCTGGCCTAGGGGCCCCCCGGCTGGCCTCCCGGGCTGGTCTGAGGCGACCCAGCGCCGGCAGGCTCAGGGCACTGCACCGGAGATGTCCGGGGACCCCCGAGCGAGCGCCCAGGCCTGACCCAGCGCACCGGGCTTGTGAGGGGCCCAGCGCTGGAGGCGGGCGTCCGCCACGGGGCACAGGGTGTGTCCTGGTCATGGCAGCCCCACGTGGTGGGTGTGGCCGTGAGGGATCCCAGAAGAGGCAGGAGACAGACACGGGGGTCGACAGGACATTGCTTCCCAAGGAGGACGACGTCAGGCTCAGAGGACCTGCGAGGTCCTTAGGAAAACTCGGAGGCCCTGGGGATGTTGGCTGCGATGCTGTTCCTGGGGCCCAAGAGCGGTGCCCCAAAGCCCCAGTCAACACGGCCCGACGCAGTCTTTGGGGCTTCGGGGGATTGGGGCCGGTGGGCCACGAGGACGCCCAGGGCGTCACGTGGAGGACTCGATGTTTCTGGAGGCAGTGCTAAGCCTCGTTCTCTTCCGCCCTCTGTGCAGCCGGCCCCCGTGTTCCGCAGCGGATTCCAAGTGGCCATCCCGCTGCTCAACCTGAGGACCGGGCCCCGTCAGCGCCCACAGTGACCGTGAGTGCCCCGGGGACAGGGACCATGTGGTTGGGGCTGCTCCCGGATGAAGCCCCAGGGCTCAGTTCCCTGCTGGGACCCCAGAGCCTCTGCTGGGTGAGGGAGGAATGGAGGGAGTCAAGCTGGGGGAGAGGGAGGAAAGGAGGGAGGGAAAGAAGAGGAAGGCCTAGAGGGGGAGGGAGGGCAGGAGGGAGGGAAGGACGGACTGAGGGACTGAAGGCATGAGGGAGGGAGGCCGTGAAAGCCCAGGAGTGTGGCCCATGCCTCTGGAGTCCTTGGGTGGAGGGAGGTGCGAGGGCATCCCCGGCCAGACCCTGGATGGTGGCTCAGGGCAGGTGCATCTGTCCTCGCCGTCCTGCCCTTCCTCCTCCTGGGCCATCCTGGATGGCCTTCTGCCATCCTGGACCCTGTCCACCTCCTCGTCCACCAATTGTGACTGTTCCCAGGAGCAGGGGGGGCAGGAGGGCTCTCAGGAGGGGCTTCCCGGATCCGGTGCCCCGGAGGAGACTGGGACGGTTAGCTCCAGGACGTTGTCACCTGAGCACTGGGACCGAGGACGGCGTCCACGTCCCTGGGCATGAGCGCTCCCCGACTGCCTCACCCTGCTCTCTCCCTTCTGGCGTGAAACACCGTGCCAGAGGTGGCGGGCTGAGTCCCCGGACGAGCACTGCTAGGTGATGGGTGCCCCTGCGGGCTGGGATGGGTGCTGCCCGCTGTGGTCCCAGACAGGGGTGCCCGTCCCCCTTCTCTCCGGGGGACGTGCCCTGGACCTCCGTGTCGGCACGTTCTCCCCAGGGCTGCTGGTCCTCAGGCCAGACACCGGCCGGTCTGAGGGGGACGCGCGCTGCCTCCGTAGGGTTTCCTTGGCCAGAGGCCTTCCCGGGGAGCTCCCGCATCGCTGACACGGGCTCCCCGCGTGGCCTGTCCGCCGCCGGCCCCCCGCACCCCCCTCCCCATCCACCTGGCATGCTTTCGGTCTGTGTCGTTGTGGGACCCGGTGCCTTGGAGCCTGGGGGGCACCAGAGGCCGGGGAGAGCTTTCTCTGGCCTTGGGTTGTGAGCGATGGGTATGCCGTGTGGGGTGTGTCTTCCAGCTGTGTGCCTCGCCCTGGTGTGTGTGCAGGCCCCGGGAGGAAGCTGCCGGGTGGCATCTGGGGTCAGGCTGTGGTGTCCCGGCGGGAACAGGGGTCACGGCCCCGACCTTGGACCCCTCTGCACTCAAGGTGCCTCCGTGATCCCGTCTCCTCTAGAACCCTTCGGGGTTTTCGGTATGGCAGGGGGCAAGTTCCATGTCCAAGACGCCCAGGACAAAACCCAGTCCCCTTTGAAAAGAGGTGGGCAGACACCCGGGCACCTCCAGAGTGATCCCCCTCCCAGAAACGTCCAGAACAGGGGAAGGAAGGGAGAGAGAAATCAGCTGAGGCGTGGCGAGGGGCCGGACTGGGGGAGCAATGGGCAGGGAGGGCTTGGGCGCAGGGTCCCCTTCGGGGAAGGAGTTGTTCCACAGCGATGTTCTGGGCTGTTGGGGGCGGTGGGGGGGGGGGGGCGGTGGGGGGGCGCCGCCGGGGACGGACTTAGGGTTGAGCACGGGTTCCACGGAAAAACGATGCATTTTATTTAAAAGAGATAGGCGAGAGCGTCGAGGGCATGCAAAGCTAGGATGATGGTGAGACCGAAGCAGAGAGAAAGAACCCAGGCGGAGGGGATGAACCGTGGCGGCGGGCCATCGGGGTCGGGGCATGGAACGGAGGGTACCTGTCCAGGGAGCTCTCCCCGCAGGGCGGGGGCCTCTGGATGGGGCTCTGGGAGCCCCGCAGGAGCAGGTGTAGGGGCAGGTGTTGGGACAGGGGCCGGCACAGGAGCTGGGCCTGGTGCAAGAGCTGGGACCGGGGCAGGAGCAGGAGCAAGGGGACGGAAAGGGTCAGCAGGAGCGGCCGCTGCAGCATGCAGGGCTGGAGCTGGGTCAGGGCCAGGAAGAGGAGTGCAGGCAGGGCCAGGGGAAAGGGCAGGAGCAAGGGGCAGGAGCTGGGTGTGGGGCTGGAACAGGTGTCCGGTGGGAACAGGGAGAGGCAGGGGAAGAGACAGTGGCCCTGTGAGGGGCAAAGGGAGGGGCAGCGGTCCTGGCCGAGGCCGAGGAAGCGGCAGGGCCTGGGTGTGGAGCAGCAAGAGGGACCCAGGCAGGAGCAGGAGAAGGGGCAGGAGCAGGGGCAGGACCTGGGTCTCGGGCAGGAGCAGGGGCCCAGGCAGGGAGAGGCGAAGACAGAGGGGCCCTGAGAGGGGCAAGGGAAGGGCCAGTGGTCCTTGGAGGGGCAGGGGAAGGGGGTGGGCAAACGGCAGGGGCAGGGGCAGGAGCAGGAGGACGGGTGGGGTCTGGAGCAGGAACAGGGACCCAGGGAGGAACACGGGAAGGGGCAGTCTTCCAGGCAGGGAAAGGGGCAGGGGCAGGAAGAGGTGCAGGACATGCGTGTGGGGCAGGAATCGGGGCAGAGGCAATGGCATGGGCATGGGCAGGGGCAGGGCCAGGGGCAGGGGCAGGGGCAGGATCCCGGGTAGGAACTGGGCCTGGGGCAGGAAGGAGGGCAGAGGCAGGGGCAGGGGAGTGGCCAGTGGTCCTGGCGGGGTTTGGAGAAGGGGCAGGAGCTGGGTCTGGGGCAGGAGCAGGGTCACAGGCAGGTGAAGGGGTAGGGGTCCTGGCAGGGGCAGAGGCAGGGGCAGGCCAAGGGGCAGGGATCCTGGCAGGGGCAAGGGAAGGGGCCGTGGAAGGGGCTGGAGCTGGGAGAGGTGTCCCGGCGATGGCTGGCGCAGGATCCAGGGCCCGAGCCGGGACTGGGTCAGGATCAGGGGTACAGGCGGGGACAGGGGAGGTGTCCGTGGCCTGGGTCGGGGCAGGCGAAGGGGCAGGATCAGATACACGAGCTGGGTGTGGGGCAAGAAGAAGGGCAGAGGCACGGGCAGGGGAAGGGGCAGCAGCTGTCTCCGTGGCAGGCGAAGGGGCAGGGGCCAGGCAAGGAGAATCAGTCCTTGCAGGGGCTGGGGCAGGGGCTGGGTGTGGGGCAGTAAGAGGGGCGCAGGCCGGGGAAGGGGCCGTGGCCAAGGCCGGGGCAGGGGACGGGGCAGGGGCAGCGGCAGGGTTTGCAGCTGGGTCAGGTGCGGTGGTGCTGGCTGGTGCAGGATGCAGGGCAGGACCTGGGCCTGTGGCAGGATGAGGGGCCCGGGCAGGGACGGGGGAAGGCGCAGGATCCTGAGAGGAGCAGGAGCAGGAGCACGGCCTGGGGCAGGAGCAGGCCGCAGCTCTTCCTGGGCAGCGTCAGGCTCCGCGGGGCCCGGTTCCTGGTCACCTGCTGGCGGCGGGTCCCCGGCTGAGGAGGCGGCAGGCACCGTCTCCCAATCCCCAGCTCCTGCTGATGTCAGGAGGGGCCCGAGCTCCTTGCCAGGAGCAGCTGTGAGAGGAGAGAAGGTCCCGCGCTTGCCTGCCTCTGCATGTGCCTTGGCGCCCCCAGGACCCAGGCGGGGCGTCGCGGAGAGGCCGCAGCCAGGGAAGGAACCCTCAGCGGGATGGCTCCCCGAGGGCAGTGTCCCCGCTGGGTGCTCTGAGCCCAGTCCTTGCTCCTGGCCCCGCACCAGCCTGTGGGGCTTGTCCCTGTGGGCCCAGCACCGACCCGTCCCCGCACACACCCAGGCACCCAGCCCCGCCCCGCCTTCTCACCCTGGGGCTCGGCTTCCGCAGGTGGCCTGGCAGGCTCGGAAGCCTTTCCTGGGCCTGCGGACTCCTGGGTCAGGGAGGAGGTGGTGGCCGCCTGCCTCGTCTCTTCCTCCGTGGCCTTCTGCCAAGACAGGGACCGGTCGCTGGCCCGGAGCCATCCCAGCCCCGCCCGGCCGACCCCACTCTCCTCTTGCCCGGTCCCCCTGCTGCTCCCACATGGGCCCCAGACCTGTGCCTGCCCAGCCCTACCCCCGGTCCCGGGACCCACACCTGCAGGGCTCTGGGGATCGACCCTGGCCAGGAGCTCACATCCCCCACACCTGTCCCACCCAGCCAGCCTTCACCTTGACCGCGACCTGCCCACCGGGCATCTTAGCCCTCATCCACCTGCTCCTGCTCAGGAAGGCCCCACCGCACGTGAGCCCTCCTTCCAGACACATACCTGCACAGGCACGCTCTCAGACACACACACACACACACACACACACACACACACACACACACACAAGACACTTACACACACAAGCCCAGCAGTTGAGGGGACCCGTGGCTGCGCCCGTCGATGCGAGCGTGTGGGGCTGGGCGGCCGGCTCTGGCCTCCCGGTGTCACCTTAGTCTCCTTTCGGCCGAAAGGCCAGAGGCGTCGGGCAGCCCTGAAAGGACCTCCAGAGCGCGGGGAAGTGGTAGCCGGGCGCGCTGTCCTCCGTCTCCACCGTCCCGAGTTTGGGAGGCAGCATGCGAACATGGTGTCGGTTGGACGATGTCCAAAGCAACGAGCTGCGCAGGGGGGCGTCCCTGGAATGTGGGTGCCTGGTGACGTGGGTTCCAATTCTGTTGGGCTCTGTGGTCAGGGAAGTGAAGTCACCGCTTCCTGGGGACCCCTGCCCCGACTTCCTCCTCACACCCGAGTCCCCGAGGACCCCTCCCCCAGCCGCTCCGTGCTCACCCCTCACCCCATGCCGCGTCCAGACAGTGGCCCCCACACATCGGACTTGTTTCGGTGGTGCTGATGGCAGCAGGCCACCGCCCTGAGCCCTGCCCGCATGCAGGGGCCCGTCGGTGTTGGGCATGCACCCGCGTGTGCAATTGGGTGGGGGGCGGTCAGGGAGTCAGCATGGGTCCAGCTCGGGAGATCCTCCCGAGGAGACTCCCAGGTTCCCACTCACAGCTGCGTGTGTGTTCCCGTGGGTCCACGCCCTGTCCGACCCGGGGTGTGCTCAGCGTGTGCGTTTCAGCCACGTGGTCTGTGCCAGGAGGGTTCTCACGGGGATGCCGTGGCAGGAGGCAGTTCCTGGGCAGGAGCGACGGGGTTCTTCAGGAACCTCGAGACCGTCAGCGAGCATCTGTTCCCACGACGGGTCGAGGGACTCGTCGTGGGCTGCGCGTGCGTGGGTGTGTACCTGCGTGGGTGCGGGCGTGCACGGGGCCCGATGGGAACGGGGTTCCGGACCCGGCAGCGGCCAGGGTGTGTGTGGGGTGCTTCGGGGGAGGGGACCGAGCTAGGCCAGGGCCTGGCCATCCCTGCTGAGGGGAAGGTGAGCCAGCCCACACGGAGGACCGGCGGGCAGGAGGAGCCTTGTGGCCACGGGGCCGGCGAGCCCGGGCTGATCCTTCCTTGGCAGGACGCATGTGGGCAGCTCCGGTTCCTGCTCGGAGCCCGGGGGACCCGCGGCCCCCACGGGAGATCGTTTCTTGTGCAGCGGGAGGCCTTGTGCCCTCGGGCTCCGGGCTCCCGGGAGCACAGCTGAGGATGAGCCCATCCTCGGAGCCGCCATCCGCCGTGGGTGCGGGGGTCCTCCCACGCCGTCCCGTCCACATCTTCGTCCTTGTTGTCGGCATAGTCGATGCAGGGAGGGCGGCAGAGGGGGCCGTGGGTGAAGAGCCCGGCCTGGGAAGTGGGGCCCACACTCACGGTGCTGGGGGTTCCTCCTTCCGAGGAAGCCGGGGCAGGACTCCAGGCAGAAGCACAGGGGGAGCTGGGGCATGGTGGCCGCCCGGTCCCTCACCGGCTGAGCGAGGTCGTGGATACCCCCAGGCCCCTCTGGTCCTTGTTTTGGACCTCAGTCCACAGAGGGTAGCCGCTCGGTCAAGGCAGGATGGCAAGTCCGGTGCAAAGACAGCAAGCGGCCGAGACCCGGCACAGTGGGGTTGTCGGTGGAGACAAGAGGGTGCGGTGGCCAATGCTGGAGAGGGTCTCGGCCTTGGCCTCGGGGCACCGGGGCTGGCGCGGCTCTGCCTTCCGGCGGAGGCCGGCGCACGCCGCCCGCCCTCGGGCACCTGCCGCCGCGGGAGCACCTGCCCCCTCCTCTCTGCCGAGGGCTCTCTCCTGCGCCAGCCGTGCCTCCTCCCACGCCAGCCAGCGGCTGCCGGCCGTGCAGCCCGGGAGCCTAGACATCCCGACGACCACCTTCCCCCGCCAGGGGACCGAGCCCTGTGGGGGGGATGTGGTCTCCCAGTGGGCCCGAGGTCAAGGCACCCCCCCCCCGGAGCACTCTGCCCAGCTTGGGCTCCTTGTGCCCTGTCCCCACTCAGCTCCCTGGGCCCAGGTCCTCCTCCGTTGGGGGAGCAGCCTCGGCCCGGGCTCCCCACACTGGGCCCGGGAGCGGCTCGTCCGGACCTCCTGGCCTGGCGCCTCCCTGCCTGGCCTAGGGGCACCCCGGCTGGCCTCCCGGGCTGGTCTGAGGCGACCCAGCGCCGGCAGGCTCAGGGCACTGCACCGGAGATGTCCGGGGACCCCCGAGCGAGCGCCCAGGCCTGACCCAGCGCACCGGGCTTGTGAGGGGCCCAGCGCTGGAGGCGGGCGTCCGCCACGGGGCACAGGGTGTGTCCTGGTCATGGCAGCCCCACGTGGTGGGTGTGGCCGTGAGGGATCCCAGAAGAGGCAGGAGACAGACACGGGGGTCGACAGGACATTGCTTCCCAAGGAGGACGACGTCAGGCTCAGAGGACCTGCGAGGTCCTTAGGAAAACTCGGAGGCCCTGGGGATGTTGGCTGCGATGCTGTTCCTGGGGCCCAAGAGCGGTGCCCCAAAGCCCCAGTCAACACGGCCCGACGCAGTCTTTGGGGCTTCGGGGGATTGGGGCCGGTGGGCCACGAGGACGCCCAGGGCGTCACGTGGAGGACTCGATGTTTCTGGAGGCAGTGCTAAGCCTCGTTCTCTTCCGCCCTCTGTGCAGCCGGCCCCCGTGTTCCGCAGCGGATTCCAAGTGGCCATCCCGCTGCTCAACCTGAGGACCGGGCCCCGTCAGCGCCCACAGTGACCGTGAGTGCCCCGGGGACAGGGACCATGTGGTTGGGGCTGCTCCCGGATGAAGCCCCAGGGCTCAGTTCCCTGCTGGGACCCCAGAGCCTCTGCTGGGTGAGGGAGGAATGGAGGGAGTCAAGCTGGGGGAGAGGGAGGAAAGGAGGGAGGGAAAGAAGAGGAAGGCCTAGAGGGGGAGGGAGGGCAGGAGGGAGGGAAGGACGGACTGAGGGACTGAAGGCATGAGGGAGGGAGGCCGTGAAAGCCCAGGAGTGTGGCCCATGCCTCTGGAGTCCTTGGGTGGAGGGAGGTGCGAGGGCATCCCCGGCCAGACCCTGGATGGTGGCTCAGGGCAGGTGCATCTGTCCTCGCCGTCCTGCCCTTCCTCCTCCTGGGCCATCCTGGATGGCCTTCTGCCATCCTGGACCCTGTCCACCTCCTCGTCCACCAATTGTGACTGTTCCCAGGAGCAGGGGGGGCAGGAGGGCTCTCAGGAGGGGCTTCCCGGATCCGGTGCCCCGGAGGAGACTGGGACGGTTAGCTCCAGGACGTTGTCACCTGAGCACTGGGACCGAGGACGGCGTCCACGTCCCTGGGCATGAGCGCTCCCCGACTGCCTCACCCTGCTCTCTCCCTTCTGGCGTGAAACACCGTGCCAGAGGTGGCGGGCTGAGTCCCCGGACGAGCACTGCTAGGTGATGGGTGCCCCTGCGGGCTGGGATGGGTGCTGCCCGCTGTGGTCCCAGACAGGGGTGCCCGTCCCCCTTCTCTCCGGGGGACGTGCCCTGGACCTCCGTGTCGGCACGTTCTCCCCAGGGCTGCTGGTCCTCAGGCCAGACACCGGCCGGTCTGAGGGGGACGCGCGCTGCCTCCGTAGGGTTTCCTTGGCCAGAGGCCTTCCCGGGGAGCTCCCGCATCGCTGACACGGGCTCCCCGCGTGGCCTGTCCGCCGCCGGCCCCCCGCACCCCCCTCCCCATCCACCTGGCATGCTTTCGGTCTGTGTCGTTGTGGGACCCGGTGCCTTGGAGCCTGGGGGGCACCAGAGGCCGGGGAGAGCTTTCTCTGGCCTTGGGTTGTGAGCGATGGGTATGCCGTGTGGGGTGTGTCTTCCAGCTGTGTGCCTCGCCCTGGTGTGTGTGCAGGCCCCGGGAGGAAGCTGCCGGGTCGCATCTGGGGTCAGGCTGTGGTGTCCCGGCGGGAACAGGGGTCACGGCCCCGACCTTGGACCCCTCTGCACTCAAGGGGCCTCCGTGATCCCGTCTCCTCTAGAACCCTTCGGGGTTTTCGGTATGGCAGGGGGCAAGTTCCATGTCCAAGACGCCCAGGACAAAACCCAGTCCCCTTTGAAAAGAGGTGGGCAGACACCCGGGCACCTCCAGAGTGATCCCCCTCCCAGAAACGTCCAGAACAGGGGAAGGAAGGGAGAGAGAAATCAGCTGAGGCGTGGCGAGGGGCCGGACTGGGGGAGCAATGGGCAGGGAGGGCTTGGGCTCAGGGTCCCCTTCGGGGAAGGAGTTGTTCCACAGCGATGTTCTGGGCTGTTGGGGGCGGTGGGGGGGGGCAGGTGGGGCGGCGCCGCCGGGGACGGACTTAGGGTTGAGCACGGGTTCCACGGAAAAACGATGCATTTTATTTAAAAGAGATAGGCGAGAGCGTCGAGGGCATGCAAAGCTAGGATGATGGTGAGACCGAAGCAGAGAGAAAGAACCCAGGCGGAGGGGATGAACCGTGGCGGCGGGCCATCGGGGTCGGGGCATGGAACGGAGGGTACCCGTCCAGGGAGCTCTCCCCGCAGGGCGGGGGCCTCTGGATGGGGCTCTGGGAGCCCCGCAGGAGCAGGTGTAGGGGCAGGTGTTGGGACAGGGGCCGGCACAGGAGCTGGGCCTGGTGCAAGAGCTGGGACCGGGGCAGGAGCAGGAGCAAGGGGACGGAAAGGGTCAGCAGGAGCGGCCGCTGCAGCATGCAGGGCTGGAGCTGGGTCAGGGCCAGGAAGAGGAGTGCAGGCAGGGCCAGGGGAAAGGGCAGGAGCAAGGGGCAGGAGCTGGGTGTGGGGCTGGAACAGGTGTCCGGTGGGAACAGGGAGAGGCAGGGGAAGAGACAGTGGCCCTGTGAGGGGCAAAGGGAGGGGCAGCGGTCCTGGCCGAGGCCGGGGAAGCGGCAGGGCCTGGGTGTGGAGCAGCAAGAGGGACCCAGGCAGGAGCAGGAGAAGGGGCAGGAGCAGGGGCAGGACCTGGGTCTCGGGCAGGAGCAGGGGCCCAGGCAGGGAGAGGCGAAGACAGAGGGGCCCTGAGAGGGGCAAGGGAAGGGCCAGTGGTCCTTGGAGGGGCAGGGGAAGGGGGTGGGCAAGCGGCAGGGGCAGGGGCAGGAGCAGGAGGACGGGTGGGGTCTGGAGCAGGAACAGGGACCCAGGGAGGAACACGGGAAGGGGCAGTCTTCCAGGCAGGGAAAGGGGCAGGGGCAGGAAGAGGTGCAGGACATGCGTGTGGGGCAGGAATCGGGGCAGAGGCAATGGCATGGGCATGGGCAGGGGCAGGGCCAGGGGCAGGGGCAGGGGCAGGGGCAGGATCCCGGGTAGGAACTGGGCCTGGGGCAGGAAGGAGGGCAGAGGCAGGGGCAGGGGAGTGGCCAGTGGTCCTGGCGGGGTTTGGAGAAGGGGCAGGAGCTGGGTCTGGGGCAGGAGCAGGGTCACAGGCAGGTGAAGGGGTAGGGGTCCTGGCAGGGGCAGAGGCAGGGGCAGGCCAAGGGGCAGGGATCCTGGCAGGGGCAAGGGAAGGGGCCGCGGAAGGGGCTGG
This sequence comes from Meles meles, assembly GCF_922984935.1. Lineage (NCBI taxonomy): Eukaryota > Metazoa > Chordata > Mammalia > Carnivora > Mustelidae > Meles > Meles meles. The sequence continues at coordinate 30,514 of NW_025721277.1, read as the reverse complement.
AGCTGGGAGAGGTGTCCCGGCGATGGCTGGCGCAGGATCCAGGGCCCGAGCCGGGACTGGGTCAGGATCAGGGGTACAGGCGGGGACAGGGGAGGTGTCCGTGGCCTGGGTCGGGGCAGGCGAAGGGGCAGGATCAGATACACGAGCTGGGTGTGGGGCAAGAAGAAGGGCAGAGGCACGGGCAGGGGAAGGGGCAGCAGCTGTCTCCGTGGCAGGCGAAGGGGCAGGGGCCAGGCAAGGAGAATCAGTCCTTGCAGGGGCTGGGGCAGGGGCTGGGTGTGGGGCAGTAAGAGGGGCGCAGGCCGGGGAAGGGGCCGTGGCCAAGGCCGGGGCAGGGAACGGGGCAGGGGCAGCGGCAGGGTTTGCAGCTGGCTCAGGTGCGGTGGTGCTGGCTGGTGCAGGATGCAGGGCAGGAGCTGGGCCTGTGGCAGGATGAGGGGCCCGGGCAGGGACGGGGGAAGGCGCAGGATCGTGAGAGGAGCAGGAGCAGGAGCAGGGCCTGGGGCAGGAGCAGGCCGCAGCTCTTCCTGGGCAGCGTCAGGCTCTGCGGGGCCCGGTTCCTGGTCACCTGCTGGCGGCGGGTCCCCGGCTGAGGTGGCGGCAGGCACCGTCTCCCAATCCCCAGCTCCTGCTGATGTCAGGAGGGGCCCGAGCTCCTTGCCAGGAGCAGCTGGGAGAGGAGAGAAGGTCCCGCGCTTGCCTGCCTCTGCGTGTGCCTTGGCGCCCCCAGGACCCAGGCGGGGCGTTGCGGAGAGGTCGCAGCCAGGGAAGGAACCCTCAGCGGGACGGATCCCCGAGGGCAGTGTCCCCGCTGGGTGCTCTGAGCCCAGTCCTTGCTCCTGGCCCCGCACCAGCCTGTGGGGCTCGTCCCTGTGGGCCCAGCACCGACCCGTTCCCGCATACACCCAGGCACCCAGCCCCGCCCCGCCTTCTCACCCTGGGGCTCGGCTTCCGCAGGTGGCCTGGCAGGCTCAGAAGCCTTTCCTGGGCCTGCGGACTCCTGGGTCAGAGAGGAGGTGGTGGCCGCCTGCCTCGTCTCTTCCTCCGTGGCCTTCTGCCAAGACAGGGACCGGTCGCTGGCCCGGAGCCATCCCAGCCCCGCCCGGCCGACCCCACTCACCTCTTGCCCGGTCCCCCTGCTGCTCCCACGTGGGCCCCAGACCTGTGCCTGCCCAGCCCTACCCCCGGTCCCGGGACCCACACCTGCAGGGCTCTGGGGATCGACCCTGGCCAGGAGCTCACATCCCCCACACCTGTCCCACCCAGCCAGCCTTCACCTTGACCGCGACCTGCCCACCGGGCATCTTAGCCCTCATCCACCTGCTCCTGCTCAGGAAGGCCCCACCGCACGTGAGCCCTCCTTCCAGACACATACCTGCACAGGCACGCTCTCAGACACACACACACACACACACACACACACACAGACACAGACACAGACACTTACACACACAAGCCCAGCAGTTGAGGGGACCCGTGGCTGCGCCCGTCGATGCGAGCGTGTGGGGCTGGGCGGCCGGCTCTGGCCTCCCGGTGTCACCTTAGTCTCCTTTCGGCCGAAAGGCCAGAGGCGTCGGGCAGCCCTGAAAGGACCTCCAGAGCGCGGGGAAGTGGTAGCCGGGCGCGCTGTCCTCCGTCTCCACCGTCCCGAGTTTGGGAGGCAGCATGCGAACATGGTGTCGGTTGGACGATGTCCAAAGCAACGAGCTGCGCAGGGGGGCGTCCCTGGAATGTGGGTGCCTGGTGACGTGGGTTCCAATTCTGTTGGGCTCTGTGGTCAGGGAAGTGAAGTCACCGCTTCCTGGGGACCCCTGCCCCGACTTCCTCCTCACACCCTAGTCCCCGAGGGCCCCTCCCCCAGCCGCTCCGTGCTCACCCCTCACCCCATGCCGCGTCCAGACAGTGGCCCCCACACATCGGACTTGTTTCGGTGGTGCTGATGGCAGCAGGCCACCGCGCTGAGCCCTGCCCGCATGCAGGGGCCCGTCGGTGTTGGGCATGCACCCGCGTGTGCAATGGGGTGCGGGGGGCGGTCAGGGAGTCAGCGTGGGTCCGGCTCGGGAGATCCTCCCGAGGAGACTCCCAGGTTCCCACTCACAGCTGCGTGTGTGTTCCCGTGGGTCCACACCCTGTCCGAACCCGGGGTGTGCTCAGCGTGTGCGTTTCAGCCACGTGGTCTGTGCCAGGAGGGGTCTCACGGGGATGCCGTCGCAGGAGGCAGTTCCTGGGCAGGAGCGACGGGGTTCTGCAGGAACCTCGAGACCGTCAGCGAGCATCTCTTCCCACGACGGGTCGAGGGACTCGTCGTGGGCTGCGCGTGCGTGGGTGTGTCCCTGCGTGGGTGCGGGCGTGCACGGGGCCCGATGGGAACGGGGTTCCGGACCCGGCAGCGGCCAGGGTGTGTGTGGGGTTCTTCGGGGGTGCTTCCGAGCTAGGCCAGGGCCTGGCCATCCCTGCTGAGGGGAAGGTGAGCCAGCCCACACGGAGGACCGGCGGGCAGGAGGAGCCTTGTGGCCACGGGGCCGGCGAGCCCGGGCTGGTCCTTCCTTGGCAGGACGCATGTGGGCAGCTCCGGTTCCTGCTCGGAGCCCGGGGACCCGCGGCCCCCACGGGAGATCGTTTTTTGTGCAGCGGAATGCCTTGTGCCCTCGGGCTCCGGGCTCCCGGGAGCACAGCTGAGGCTGTGCCCATCCTCTGAGCCGCCATCCGCCGTGGGTGCGGGGGTCCTCCCACGCCGGCCCGTCCACATCTCCGTCCTTGTTGTCGGCATAGTCGATGCAGGGAGGGCGGCAGAGGGGGCCGTGGGTGAAGAGCCCGGCGTGGGAAGTGGGGCCCACACTCACGGTGCTGGGGGTTCCTCCTTCCGAGGAAGCCGGGGCAGGACTCCAGGCAGAAGCAGAGGGGGAGCTGGGGCATGGTGGCCGCCCGGTCCCTCACCGGCTGAGCGAGGTCGTGGATACCCCCAGGCCCCTCTGGTCCTTGTTTTGGACCTCAGTCCACAGAGGGTAGCCGCTCTGTCAAACAGGATGGAATGTCTTGTGCAAAGACAGCAAACAGCATATTTGACTGTAGTTCATGAAACCAGCTGTGGTCGGCCTACAGCAATAGCCCCGTAGAAGGCGTGAGCAGCACCGTCTCTCTTTTCTTTTAGGAAGGAATCTGAGGGGGTGTGGTTGGGTCCCAGCCTCGGGTCCCTCCACTCCACGGGTCATGGGCTTGCAGCCAGCACCCTGCTCAGCTCTCCGATGACTTATGGGCACTTATAGGAGCCAGGGTTGTGGTGGGCTTCGGTTTCCGAGCTGGAGATCCTGTTAGGAACATCAGTTACTTCAGCACAGGAAACTCCCATCACGCTTGAAGTACATCTGTGGACGACAGAGAAGACCTTTTTTCTTAAAACTGCATTTTATTAGTTTAAAAGAATAAGTATATTTTATGTTTTAAAACAAACTTAGTAACTTGCATCCCCTTAAAAAATAGGATCTGATGGATCCTTCTCCTGTTCACTGTCCTTACCCCCAAGGTGACACTGTCCCCGTCCTCGCCTTTGCAGTGGATGCTGAAATTTGGCATGTGGAGTTCAGACCGCAAGCAGGCGCTTGCGTTTCGGGGTTCAGCTTGAGAGCTCTACACATCATCACTGATGACTGCCATAAAGAAATTGGTTACTGGGATCCCTGGGCGGCTTGAATGGTTAAGGGTCCGACTCTTGGTTTTGGCTTAGTTTGTGACCTCAGGATCATGAGATCGAGCCTCATGTCGGGATCCGCGATCAGTGGGGGAGCTTGCTTGACAGTCTGTCCCTCTCCCTCTGCCCCACCTTACAACACTCACACTCTCTCCAAAAAAGAAAAGAAAAGGAATCTGTTCGAGTGGGCTTCCATTTACCAGACCTTCATTCTGTGCGAGGCACTGAGGAAAATGCTGATGGATGCTCTCGTGACTTTTCCGGCAACCTAGAAGATGATATGTATCATTGTCCCCATTTTACTTCCGAGAAACCAAGGCCCCAGAGGTTCCGGTGACACCCAGGTTCCAAGGTGGGAAGTGGCCAGGCCCAGATGTGGACCCCTCCACACCCACTTCCCTGGCCCTGGAGGGAGAGCCGGTCTGTGCTCACATCTCTTCTCAGGGCTGACGGTTCAGCCAGGGTGTGATTTGGGAACAGTGCTCCTGAGCTGTGGCAAGATCAACACATTCACTTGGGCAGGTGTTTACTGAGCCTGGTGCTCTGGTGGGATAGCTCCCAGTGCTGAACAGTGTCAGGTCTGGCAGGGTGAGTGGACAGATAGGCTGTCACGTGAGTGATCTCCTGGGGTAGGGAGACACTCTTTGACTTGCCAGAGCTGGAGACTTACTGGGGCTTCCAAGAGCGAGTCTGGCCTAAGCCACATGGGCAGCCACTACATGTGAAACAGAGATGGGGCTCTTGACATTCCAGGTGGTCTCTGCCCACTACGTGGGGGCTGCCGAGCCGCAGGTGGACCTCCTGAGCTGCTGTGCTGTCCTCCCGGGGTGTCTGGCCCCCACTCAGGGCTTGCCTGTGTGGTGCTGGGGTCACGGGGCTGAGTTGGCTCCACAGCCTGTTCTGCAGGTGAGCCGCCCGCCCCCGCACCCGGAGCTTCGTGTAGCAGGAGAAGCGCGTTCTCGGAAAGCAGCCTGTCCCACAGTCTGAATCGGAGCGTGTCCTCACACTGCACAAGCCCGTTCTTCCTATAACAGAAGGACCCCAGGGAGTGCCGAGAGACCTGTGCCCAGGTCTTGCGTTCAAGAATTTGGAGCCCCATGTCCCCGTGCCCTGCAGCTTCCTTGTGTGACCAAGCTCTGAACACTTCACCCCCTCTGGCCTTGCTGCTGTTCACAATGAATGTGACAGCCAGCTGCCCAGAGCGTTGGCCCAATGGTTCTGGGTCTGGAGCCTGGGGCCGGGGCCCAGAGGTCTCACGTTGGGGTTCTGGCTTCTCATGTTGGTGTCTGGGGTCAGGAATCAGGGGTTGGGACCCTGGGGTCGGGGTCTGGGATCAAGAGTTGGGTGTTAGGTGTCTGGTGTTGGGGGTCAGGGGTCAGGAATCAGGAGTCTGGCCTCTATTCTTGACCTAGATGCCGGGGTTCATTTGACGTAGTCTTCCAGCTCCCTCTTCCTCTGCATTGTTCCGTGTTTACATCTCATTTTGTCTTCTTTTCCCCTCATTTTGACATACCCTGGATTGCCTTGTTAGATTTTTTAGACTGGTAAAGGTTTAGAACCTGAAAGATTCACCTGATTATTTTCTTTTTGATATAAATTTTCTTTTAGAGCAGATTTTTTTCCCCTTGGACTTTGCCTCTTCATGTGCTCCTTTCATAAGTTTACTGTGGGTGTAGAATTTTTACATTTTGTTTGAGTGTAACTGAAAAATCCCATCCTGATGTGAATAAGCCCATACTTTTGGGCACTTTTCAAGAGCTCACAATAAGAGCTCTTTCTTCAGATGAAGACTTACAGTTTAAAAGATGACCTCAATATGAAAAGAGTGATTTAAAAATCTTTCAATGCCTTTTTTTTTTTTTTAAATTCTCGAAAACCAGGATAAATCCTCGGACAGAATTCTTCGATGGGAAAATTACCATCTAATTTGGCAACAGGAAGAAAGTCCCACACTGACGAAGCCTCAGAGGGAGCCAGGTCTCCTTTCTAACTCTCCAGGGGTCTGCCTCCAGGCTCCTGGGGTGGCCGTGACCTCTTCCGTCTGATCTGTGCCCATCGGAGCCCCACCTTCCTCTGCAGTGCGTGCTGGAGAGCGGTGCCACCAGGAGATGTAGTTCAGACAGGGGGTCCGGTCAGGGAGGGGGCGTGACGGGAATTCTGTTTTGCCCGCTTTGAGTTTGAGGAGACTGCGGACCTCCAGCGAGCGGTCTGCGTGGACAGAGAGGATGTGAGGTATATCCGCACCGGTGGGTGCTGCTGTCCGAGAGGTGATGAGGTCACGAGGTGGGCAAGGTCGCGGGGGATATAGACCCCATGTTCTCCCCGTGGGTCGTCCTCTGCTGCCATCATCAGCTCAGCCGCCTCCGTGCAGTCACCCCTGTGTTGCTCATATGTTCTCTCGCTCCAGACCTGTGGGGCTCCAGGCCGGATACCTGCCCCAAGGCGGTTCAGACCCTGTCCTTGCTCCCCAGGCGGCCATGTGGAGGGGCTGAGGTTAGGCCCTCGTACCCTAACCCAAATCCCACCCACAGTGCAGGGAGAGGCCACTTCACAGGGACACACAGAAGCTTCTTGGAGGAGGAACCAGCTGTGCATGGATGGGGGGAAGCCATGGCAGGGGAGGGGAGGACAGGAGAGAGAGTCACGTCAAGACTGGGGTTCGAGCACTACATGGCACATCCCAGCTGTGTCCCCAGGTTTCCTCCCTCTCTGTCACTCAGCTGGCAAGCCACGGAGCTGGTGACCTGCCCTTCGGCTTCTGCTCTCTATGTGACAGCACTGTTAGAAAACAGAGGAGGCGGGGCTCTCGAGTTCAGAGTGCCTGCAGACCCCCCGGGGGGCTTGTTCAAAAGAGAGGTTTCTACTCACACCCCTCCTCACTGCTCAGGGCTGTGCCGGGATCTGGAGTCGCACCTAGGTGAATCTGATGCCAGGGTCCCCGTTCTTGCTATTGGTTACTATGGTGATAAGATGGGGTTACAATGGCCCGGTTGCCTGGTAGAGGTGGGGTGGGGGTCAGCAGGGCTCTGCCTGGGCCCCACGTCTATTCCCTCAGGAGCCAGAGTCCGAAAGGCTCAGAGTATGTGTGTCCAAGTCTCAGCCTGTCTGTGCCCCAGCACAGCGAAGACTCAACTTCTTATTCTTGTTTGTCCCCCAGCAATGTTTTCAGCCTGATTCCTGGATGGGGGCAAAGAAGAGCATCTCAAAGGTAACGGCAGAGTCTTTGGAGTCAGGGTGGTTCCTTCTAGAAAGATCTAGAACCCAAGTAGAAATACATGTATGTATCCAACTCCAGGTAATTATAGCCAAAGAGATCCTCGGTTCCCAGGGTGACTCCGAGCTCCTCCCTCTTGTGTTTTCTCGAATCTTGACAAAGGACAAGGCAGAGCTCTGACCTCTGTTGGAGTGGATGTGGTCAAAGAGTTAACACGCGGCCCAGCGGGCTGCACGGGGATCCTGGAGGGATGGCACGCATGCTGGTTCCGGCCTCCCTTCAGCTGCTTCAGTGGGGCCAACTGGGGATGGGGAACCCTCTGACCCCACAAGGGCACAGGCAAGGGAAGCCCTGCTGTCCTCTCAGAGCTAATTTCTTCTGGCTGGCTGCCAGCAGGTGAGGCGAGCGCCCCCAGCCAGCACCGCGAGTGAGCCGGCAGGGCTGGGCCCGAGAGCCAAGTCCCGACCCCAGCTCTCCTCCCTCTGTCCTACTGGTTGGATGGACAGGTGGCTCTTGGGGCCGAGCTGCCATGACTGCTCTCTGCAGCAGAGGCGAGGTCCCCCAACTGCAGGGCCAAGGGAGAGCCCACCGCTGAGGTGATGATAGCTTTCTGTCCCTCCTCTCCACTCACTGAGATGGGCCTTCCTTGGCCTTCCAGACGGAGGACGGCTTCCCCACACCTTCTCCGGGAGCCTGCCTCCCCGCCGCCCTTCACAGGGCCTGGCTGGGGTCAGCAGGGATGGGGGCAGGGACATACTCCTCCCCTTCACCTGGGGCGCCTCCCCTTGAGGAACTGTGTTAGCGGTCGCTACTATTCATGAAGTAAGTGACTCAGAGGGCACCTTTCCTCTCTTCAGCCAAGATGACCACCCTGTGGTCCCACAGCAGAAGTTTGAGGCAAAGCTGTCCAGGTGAGGGGCGGGGAGCTGGGATTGCAGGTTTGGGAGGGCCTGGGGGATGTTGCCGGGCTGCTGGGTATTCCAGGGCACCCCCAGGCACCCCAGCTTCTGCCCTCTGGTCTCCGTACCTCCTCCCTGCAGGGAGGGGCTCTCCCCAGGCTGCTGTCCCCCTCTGGTGGGAAGGCCCCTTGGGTGGAGCTGTGCCCCAGCTCCCACACATGGCCAGCGTGTCCAGGGTCCCTCTGTCCTGTGGCAGACTCCTGCTCTACTTGCCTGGCCACACGGCCAAAGCTTTGTCTTACATGGGGAGCTTTTCTCCGCAGGGGCCACGCGTGGGGACCCCTGGAGGAGTCCTGCCTGTCTGGCTCAGCAGCATTTCTCCCAGGACCTGGCCCTGGACTCTGAACACTGTTTTCCCTCAGTGAAAGTGACTGCCACCGAGACACCTGCAGAGTCCCTGAGGTACCCAGGTACCCAGGTACGGGGGACACTTCTTTCGCCTGTTTCTGTGCCTCTTTCCAAGCAAGGGAACAGGTGCCTCCCTCCTCCCCTTCCTCGTCCCTCTGCCCCTCCCAAGGCTGGTTCACAGGGAAGGAAGGACAGGGACCCTGGGATAGGAGGAGAATGAGGGTCAAAGAAAAACAGGGGAAGACGTTCGATGGTGGGAGTCACAGAAGTCTCTTCTTGACCTCATGCTTTGTGGCCGCCCCAGCTCAGGTGTGGCATCTGTGGGGGACTCAGCTGAGGGGAAAACTGGACGGTGTGGTCATCGTGGTCTGGGGGACAAAGGAGGCTGCCGGTGGGTGGGTGGGGTAAGGCGATGAGGTAGATGCCAGCACAGTGTAGGGGTGGATGGGGTGGGAGTGGGCCAGCCCTCATCCTCCCAGCCCGCAGATAAGAGCAGGACCCAGGACTCAGTCACAGTGAGATGGGCCCATGTGAGAACTGAGAGCGCACAGGGAGAGAAGGAGGAGATGTGGGCGTCTAGAACCTCAGCAGTCCTCACAGACCACGAGGGGTGACCCCTTCCTTTGCTGGGGCTTAGCCTCATCAGTGTATCACTGGGAAGCCTGCAGCATCCTTATGGCTGGGTGGGCAGGCGCCATGGAGGTGTGGGTGTGAACAAGGGCAGATGGAGGAGGGGAGGAAGGGAGGAGGGAGAGAGGGAAGAAGGGAGGAGGAAGGGGGTAAGAGGAAGAAGGGCAGATTGGAAGGAAGGGGGTAGGAAGGGAGGCATAAAGGGGGGAGGGAAGGAGGGAGGCAGGACTGCAGGAGGCAGGTGAGGGCCTGTGGCTGGATGCTGGCTCCCAGCAGAGCTTGCCAGCTGGACAGGGAGGACAGCACCTTGCAGCTGTGCTGAAGAGGAGCACATGCCCCGGGGAACCCAGGAAGCCCTCCTGTGGGGCCAGGGGCGCATGTCACCAGGTGTCGCTCTTTTCCAGGTTGAGGTGCTCTTGGGGTGCAGGGAGTCAGGGGTGGCTTGGGATGCAGGTGAACTCATTGGGACTTGCAGGGGCCGCTAGGCACATCCCTGCTGGAATTAGCGGCCCCACACCTGAGAGTCACCTGACCCAGAGCTCAGGGCGTGGGACTTTGAGGGTCGGGCAGCCTCCACTGACCGCCCACAGGGGCCAGCCACTGGGCTGGGAGCTGAGCACCCCAGTCCCTCAGCAGCTGCTCTGTCGCCCTGCCCCTGTCCCAGACACGCCACCCGAGGCTTTGTGTCCTAGTTGGCCGCAGCGGGTTTACCAGGGGGCCGAGCTGGATCTGAGCCCTCCAGGACTTCAAGGGTGACTGGTTTGCTCTGCAAACCTGCTTGTGTCTCACGAAGCATATCTTCACCTTCACGTGCCGCCGCTCAGGCAGCTTTGCCCTCTGACGCCGGCAGACCGTCCTTGTTCCTTTGGTGGGCAGCCTGCTCTCCTGCCCGGGTGCTCTGCCCGGATCGGGCTGCTTCACAGAGGCCCACGCAGCACAGAGGCCCACGCAGCACTGTGACAAACAACACCGCGGCACGAGAATTCTAACCATGCGGCCAAGTTGCGGAAGTGTCCCGGGAACATGTGCATGTCGGCCACCGACATCCCCCCCGATGTTCTTTCCTCTCTCTCCCTCATTCTCCCTAGTGTTACTGGCATATAACGGACAGGTCACTTCGTGTACGTGTAGAGGGAACAACACAGTGATTTGACGGACGTGGGTACAGCACGTTAGCTGCCGTCGCCACTGTATGTCTCATTCCCAGAACTTACCGTCTTCCGTCTGGAAGATGCTACCATGCAGCCCCTCCACCACATCCCAGTCCTGCCATCCTGCCTCTGGTTAGCTGCTCATCTGTTCTCTGTTGCCATGGGTCAGGTTGTCTTAGGTTCCACGTGCGGGTGTGATCGTACCATGTTCCTCTGTCTCTGTCTGACCCACGCCATAGAGCCTAGTGGCCTCAGGTTTCAAGTGTGTTCTACAAACGGCAGGGCTGCTCTCTTTTTCGTGATGGAGTGACGCATGTCTCACGCCTTGTGTGTCCAGTCAGCTGCGGATGGATGCTTCGGTCGTTTCAGTGTCTTGGCTCTTGTAAACAACACTGCAGCGCACGTGGGAGAGATGTCGTCGCTTCGAGATATGGCATTAATCTTCTGTCCCGTGCTTGGGAGTGGGGTTACTGAAGTCCCCAATCAATATGGTATTGCTGCTTATTTCTTTTTGAGTTTTGTGAGTATTTGCTTTATGGGTTTGGGCGTGCCGATGTTGGGTGCATAAGTGTTTACAGTTGTCATTTCTTCTTCAGGGATGGAGCGCTTATCGTCATATAACATTCTTTGTCTTGTTTGATCATTTTTAGTTCAAATCCCACGTTGATGTCAGTATAACTATCCCCCTGTTTTGGGGCCACTGTTTGCTTGAAATTCCTTTCACTTTTTCTTTGCTCTTGCTCTGTGTCTCTAAAGCTAGAGTGAGTCTCTCCCAGAGAGACTCCCAGAATATCATTGGATCTTTTGGAAAAAAGCAATGTATCCTTTCACCACTCAGTGTCTCTCAATTGCAGAATCCTCTTACATTTAAAAACCTTTAATTATTGAGAGGGAAGGACTTACTTTCTCCGGTTTGCTCAGTGTTTTCTCCTTGTGGACCTTTGTTGCTCACCTCTCTTTAGCTTTGACGCCTTTATCATAATCTTTTGTGGGTCTGTGACCGGCGTTGCTGCTGCAGTTGTCGGGTTACATAAAATATCTTCTCCTAATAACCAGCTGATAACGACCTGACTTCAATAGCCTCCATAAGGTCTCTTTTTCATCCTCTCTCCCTCGATGTTCCATGATTGATGCTCCAATTTGTGCACGTTTAAATATTGTGTTTTCATGAACAAATTATTGTGGTTATGATTCGTTTTTATGTTTGTTTTTTAACTTTCGAGCTAGGGCTGCAAGTGCCGTACGCACTGCCGTGACACTCATGCGTCTGACTTTGACTGAAGCTCACTGTAACCAGCGAGTCGTCTACATGCATCAGTGCACTCACAGGAGGTCATGGAACCCGTTTCTTTCTGCTGGAAGAGTGGGATGCCCTGGGACATTTCTTGTAAGGCATGCCCGGGGCTGACGGACCCCCAGCTTTTGTTTGGGAAAGGCTTTATCTCTCTTTTTCTGAAAAGCGGCTTTGCTGGGGTAGGGTTCTTTCAATACTTTTACTTTTGTTTTTGTTTTTTGGAGAAGGAGAGAGCATAGGAGTGGAAAGGTGGGGCAGAGGGAGAGAATCTTAAGCAGGCTCCTGATGAAGGGCTTGATCCCACAACCCTGAGATCACGACCTGAGTTGAATTCAAGAGTCAGACACCCAACCGACTAAGCCACCCAGGTGCCCCAGTATACTGAATACATCCTCTCACTCTCCCCTGGCCTGCAACGTTTTGTTGAGAAATCTTCCCATAGTCTTAAGAGAGGATTTACCTTATATGTGATGACTTGTTTTTCTCTTGTTACTTTGAACATTTTCTCCTTGACTTTGACTTTTTTAAGTTTATTCATTTTTTTTAGTAATGGCTATACCCGATGTGGGGCTCAAACTCATGACCCCAAGGTCAAGAGTCTCATGGTCTTCCGACTGAGCCAGCCAGGCGCCCTCCTTGTCTTTGACTTTTGGCAATTTAATTCTAATGTATCTCTCTGTAATTCTTTTCAGATTCAGATTATTTGGGGTCCTTTGAGCCTCATGAATCTGGATGTCCCTGGCTCATTTGGGAAGTTTTCAGCCATTATTGCTTTAAATGTATTTTCTGTCCCTTTCTTATTCCCTTTCTTCCCTTTTGGGATTCCCATATTGCATACACTATTTCTTTTCATGATTTACCATAAATCTGTAAGCTTCACGATTAACATTTTATTATGCTGGCATGATCGCTCATCTGCCCACCTGTCATCCTTCTGTCCATCTGTCAGTTCTTACTGCTTTTGATATACACGAAGGTAAATCTGGGACATCAGCAGTGATCATCTACTAGAATTCAATATGTGTTTATGGCTTTCCTTCTTTCCAAGTAAAATGTATACACAAACGTTTGCTGAGTCTTGGCAAATGCATATAGTTGTGTAACCAGAATCTTTTTCTACCCATATGACATTCCCACCACCCCCCATAAAGTTCCCTCGTGCCCCTTGCAAGCCAATGCGTCCCCCTCATTCCTCCTCCATATAAGTGTTTTGACTGTTTTCCCACTCTTTAAGATGATTTTTGCCTACTGGAATTGTAAAGTGCATACTGTTTTGTGTTGTCTTTTATCACTCAGGATCATCACGTGGGGATTTACTGTGATTTTGCATGAATCAGCAGCTCTGTTTTGTTGCTTAGCATTCTATCACGTGGGTGTACTGTAGTTGGGTAACCCATTTTCCTTTTGCCAGACACCCCGTTTCCAGATTTTGGATATTATGAGTAAATACGGATGGTTGGACAGATCTTTTGTGGATGTACATTATATTTTTCCTTGATTGAACATCCAGGAGTGGAATTGCTCAGTCCTAGGTCAAAATCACGTATAGTTTTGTAAAATATTCCCAATATTTTCGTGTATTGGTCATATGATTTTCCATCCTCATCTGCCATATAGGGAGGTTCTGACCACTCCGCATGCGCCACAGAATTTTGTGATGTGAGTCACCTGTAAACATTTATACGTGGGTCTTTGTTCTGACATATGAGTGGATCTCTGGAGTGGAGTCCTGGAAGTGAAATTGGGGAGAGAATAGACACATTTAAAGCTTTGGTATATTGGTGGCTCTCAGTCAGTAGGGCATTCATCTCTTGATTTCGGATCGGGTCATAATCTAGGGTTGTGGGATCAAGCCCCATATTGGGCTCTGTGCTCAGCAGGGAGTCTGCTCCTCCCACCCCCAAGAACCCTTTCTCAGTAAACAAATAAATAAGGGGTAGAGAAGATGGCAGGGAAGTAGGAGGAGGCGCCCTTTCAACCTGTACCCTAAAGTGAGCTGATTACCTACCAAAGAACTCCTATCACCCATGAAATCAGCCTGAGATCAGAATTATACACGTCTGAATCTCTACAGGAGCAGAAGACACCAGTGGCAGGTAAAGCAGAGTGGGAACATCGGACTGATATCGGAAGATAAACAAAAGGGGGAGGGAGCCACCAGAGGTGACCGATTGGAAAGTAATACCCCAATACAAGAGTGCCCTGCGACTGGGGACCAGCATTAACTTGGAGTCTGGTAGAAAGCACTCAAAAAAAAAGAGCAAAGGATCATGGGGGGTAATAGTGGGAATTGGGGTGATTAGGGACAGGGACATAAGTCCCTGGACCCAGGACAGCCTCCCCTGGCCCAGAACCAGAGAGAGTGCAGTGAAGAAATCAGGTCTTGGTCCCTGAGCCACCAGCACCCGTGAGCTGCCAGTGTGCCCAAGAATGCATGGGGTCCGGCTCCCCTGAGGTGCTGGGAGCCTGGCCAGACAGCAATCCTGAAACGCGCGCCTCCCACACCCTCCCCTGGGAGAGGTGCTCACAGGTGCTAGCCTGGAGCTCTGGCATCCGGAAAAACCAGACATTCCCAGCCCAGGACAGCGGGACAATCTCAGTGTGCGATCTCTGCTTGGAACCTCTCTGGCGATCTGGAGCTGCCTAGACAGCCGCCGCTGCCCCGGTATTGGGTACAATGAGGAGCTCCTGCATCCCCAGGGACAGTGACTCAGAGCCGACTCTGCCAGCAGCTCTGCAGAACATTCTCTGAGAGGGAGGTCTGGGTGCAGTTTGCTTTCCTCTAAAACTCCAAAAACCATCAAAAGCTGTCAAGGCAAGAGAAAAGAGATGAAAGAACATAAGAACCCCAGAGAAGAAAAGCCTGAAGAAAACAGTTTCCTCAGAGCCCACCCCCTTCAGGGGAGCGGGAGGACCTAACTCAGGGAACATCATTGTCTGAAAACCCACGTGGCAGGCCCCTCCCCCAGAAAACCAACCAGGAAGGAAGGAAAAAAAAAAAAGAAGACTACAACAGAACAATCAACACTACTTGATAAATACAACTTCTATTTTTAACTCTTTGCCAATATTCTGCTTCTTTTTTTTAATACATACAGATAATTTTTTAACCTATTTACCATCACACTGAGATGTCCAGTACATCAAATTCCTTAATAACCTTCTAACCTGAACTTTTTGATACATACACCCGTGTTTTTATTCGCTTTTCTATTCTTTTTTAATTTTAACTTAGTTTAGTCTAGTTTATTCTTTTTTAATTTTTATTTTCTACTATACATATAGAGTTAAACTTCAAGGTAATCCCCTTTCCCCAATCAATGCTACCCCTATAGGCAAACCAGTTTCTAATCCCCCTGGAACTTAGGAAAGATGAGTCCCTTAACAAAACCATCAAGATACATCCAGGAAGAATCAAAATAACCTTCCTTGCCCACACTGAGAATTTAAAACCACTCTCCTAATTTTTCCTTCTGCCAGTGTTTCTGTGAATTTGTGTTTGTCCTGATAGAATATAAATCTTATACTTGGGGTTCTTTCTGATGAGGGTATTCCCTTTTTTTGCTTACATATATATATTTTTTCTCTTCTCATATACATTTATCAGTCTTTTCGTTTGTCTGTTTTTGTTTGTATACCTCATAAATCTTACCTTGGGGCCCATTTGGGCTGAGCCTTCCCTTTTATCTTCCCTTTTTTCCCTGTATCTCTCTCTCTCTTTTTTTTTTCCTTTTTCCTTTTCCTTTTTTTTTCTTCCTTCTTCTCTATTTCTTTTTCTTTTCTTTTTTCTCTTATTTGGGTGGGGTACCCTGATTGCACAGAAGTGTTCCAGGGTGCACCTTGACTGCACCACAGTCGATACATCCAGCTGCATCCTTTCAGTCATCTCTTCCCAAAATGACTAGGAGGATGAATGCCCAACAGAGGAAAAATACAGAGGATGGACCTTCTGCAACAGGGCTAATGGCAATCGACATAGACAATATGTCGGAAAAGGTATTCAGGCTAACAATTATCCAGGCAATAGCTAGGTTGGAGAAAGCCATGGATGACCAAACAGAATTGATTAGGACAGAACTGAAAGCCAACAGGGATGATGTTCACAATGCTCTCAATGAGTTCCAATCTAATCTAAATTCTCTAAAAGTTAGGGTAACTGAGACAGAAGATAGAATTAGTGATCTGGAGGACAAACAGATAGAGAGAAAGGATCAGGAGGAAGCCTGGGACAAACAGCTCAGAAGCCACAAAAACAGAATCAGGGAACTAAATGATGCCATGAAACGTTCCAACGTCAGAATTATTGGAATCCCTGAAGGGGAGGAAAAAGAAAGAAGTCTAGGAGATATAGTGGAAGAAGTTGTCTATGAAAATTTTCCCAATCTCACAAATGGAAACAACATTCATGTACTAGAGGCAGAGAGATTTCCCCCCAAGATTTTAGATTCTCGAAAGTCCTCGTGACACCTTATAGTTAAAATGAGGAATTATGTTTCAAGACAGACCCTCTTAAAATTAGGACAAAGAAGCGCCTTACATACAGAGGAAAGCCCATTAGAATAATTTCAGACCTGTCCACAGAGACCTGGCAAGCCAGGATGGGCTGGCAAAATATATTCAGAGTACTAAATGAGAACATGCAGCCAAGAATACTCTATCCAGCAAGATTGATGTTTAAAATGGATGGAGAGATAAAGAGTTTCCAAGACCGGCAAGGCTTAAATGACTATGCAACCACCAAGCCAACAGTGCAGGAAATATTAAGGGGGTCCTATAAAAGAGAAAAAATCCGAAGAATATCATTGAACAGAAATATAGAAACAATCCACAGACAGAAAGACTTCAAAGCTAACACGATATCAATAAAAACCTATCTCTCAATAATCACTCTCAATGTAAATGGCCTAAATGTGCCCATAAAACAACATGGGGTTGCAGATTGGCTAAAACGACAGGACTCATCCATATGTTGTCTACAAGAGACCCATTTTGAACCTAAGGATACACCCAGACTTAACGTGAAGGGATGGAGAAGCACTTTTCATGCCAGTGGGCCTCAAAAGAAGGCTGGGGTAGCGATTCTCATATCAGATAAATTAGATTTTAAACTAAAGACTGTAGTCAGAGATACAGAAGGACACTACATAATTCTTAAAGGGACTATCCACCAAGATGACCTAACAATTGTAAATATCTATGCCCCCAATATGGGAGCACCGAATTACATAAGAAAACTATTAATCAAGATAAAGAGTCATATTGATATGAATACAGTTATAGTAGGAGACCTTAATACTCCTCTCTCAGTAATACACAGATCATCGAAGCAGAAGATTAATAAAGAAATAAGAGCATTGAATGAAACATTGGACCAGGTGGACCTCATAGTATACAGAACACTCCACCCTAAAACAACAGAATACTCATTCTTCTCAAGTGCACATGGAACCTTCTCCAGAATAGACCACACACTGGGTCACAAAGCAGGACTCAACCAATACCAAAAGACTGACATTATTTCCTGCATATTCTCAGATCACAATGCTTTGAAACTGGAACTCAATCACAGGAAAAGTTCAGAAGGAACTCAAACACCTGGAAGCTAAAGACCACCTTGCTTAAGAATGCTTGGATCAACCAGGTGATCAAAGATGAACTTAAACAATTCATGGAAACCAATGAGAATGAAGACACTTTGGACCTAAACCTATGGGATACAGCAAAGGCTGTTCTAAGGGGGAAATACATAGCCATCCAAGCCTCCCTCAAAAAAATTGAAAAATCCAGAATACACCAGCTGTCTCTACACCTTAAAGAACTCAAGAATCAACAACAAATTAAACCAACTCCACAAGCAAGAAGGGAAATAATCAAGATTAGAGCAGAGATCAATGAGGTAGAAACGAGAGATACACTAGAACGTATCAATGAAACTAGAAGCTGGTTTTTTAAAAGAATCAATAAGATCGATAAATCATTGGCCACACTAATCCAAAAGAAAAGAGAGAAAGCCCGAATTAATACAGTTATGAATGAAAAGGGAGAGATCACAACTAACACCAAGGAAATAGAAACAATCATCAGAAATTATTACCAACAGTTATATGCCA
Organism: Meles meles; assembly: GCF_922984935.1. NCBI lineage: Eukaryota > Metazoa > Chordata > Mammalia > Carnivora > Mustelidae > Meles > Meles meles. The sequence goes on along the minus strand of NW_025721277.1, from coordinate 13,120 downwards.
ATAAACTAAGCAACCTAGATGAAATAGTTGCATTCCCGGAAAACTGTAAATTCCCAAAATTGAACCAGGAAGAAATTGACAACCTGAATAGACCAATATCTAGTAATGAGACTGAAGCAGTGATCAAAACCTCCCAAAAATCAAGAGCCCAGGATCTGACGGATTCCCTGGGAATTCTACCAAATTTTAAAGAAGAAATAACAGCAATTCTTCTAAAGCTGTTCCAAAAAATTGAAGCAGAAGTCAAACTTCCAGACTCTTTTTATGAAGCCAGCATTACCCTGATCCCCAAACCAGGCAAAGACCCTACCAAAAAGGAGAATTTCAGACCCATATCACTGATGAATATGGATGCAAAGATTCTCAACAAGATTCTAGCAAACAGGATCCAGCAACACATTAAAAAGATTATCCACCATGAGCAGGTGGGATTGATCCCTGGGTTACAAGGTTGGTTCAACATTCACATATCAATCAGTGTGATAGAACAAATCAATAAGAGAAGAGAGAAGAACCACATGGTCCTCTCAATTGATGCAGAAAAAGCATTTGACAAAATCCAGCATCCGTTCCTGATGAAAACGCTTCAAAGTATAGGGATAGAGGGAACATTCCTGAACTTCATAAAATCTATCTATGGAAGACCCACAGCAAATAACATCCTCAATGGGAAAAAATTTGCAGCCTTCCCATTGAGATCGGGAACTCGACAAGGATGCCCACTCTCAGCACTCTTGTTCAACATAGTATTAGAAGTCCTAGCAACGGCAATCAGAAAACAAAGAGAAATAAAATGTATCCAAATTGACAGTGAAGAAGTCAAACTCTCTCTCTTCGCAGATGACATGATTCTTTATATGGAAAACCCCACAGACTCCACCCCCAAACTACTAGAACTCATACAGCAATTCAGTAACGTGGCAGGATACAAAGTCAATGGACAGAAATCAGTGGTTTTCTTATACACTAACAATGAAAATACAGAAAGGGAAATTAGAGAATCGATTCCATTTACTATAGCACCAAGAAACATAAGATACCTGGGAATAAACCTAACCAAAGAGGTAAAGGACCTGTACTCGAGGAACTACAGAACACTCATGAAAGACATTGAAGAAGACACAAAAAGATGGAAGACCGTTCCATGCTCTTGGATTGGAAGAATAAACATTGTTAAAATGTCTATAGTGCCTAGAGCAATCTTTACTTTTAATGCCATTCCGATCAAAATTCCATCGGTATTTTTCAAAGAGCTGGAGCAAATAATCCTAAAATTTGTATGGAATCAGAAGAGACCCCGAATTGCTAAGGAAATGTTGAAAAACAAAAACAAACCTGGCGGCATCACGTTACCCGATTTCAAGCTTTACTACAAAGCTGTGATCACCAAGACAGCGTGGTACTGGCCTAAAAACAGACACATTGATCAGTGGAACAGAGTGGAGAGCCCAGATATGGACCCTCAACTCTATGGTCAAATAATCTTTGACAAAACAGGAAAAAATATACAATGGAAAAAAGACAGTCTTCTCAATAAATGGTGCTGGGAAAACTGGACAGCGATATGTAGATGAATGAAACTCGACCATTCTCTTACACCGTACACAAAGATAAACTCGAAATGGATAAAAGACCTCAACATGAGACAGGAATCCATCAGAATCCTAGAAGAGAACATAGGAAGTAACCTCTTCGGTGTCAGCCACAGCAACTTCTTTCAAGATATGTCTCCAAAGGCAAAGGAAACAAAAAAAAAAAAAATGAACTTTTGGGACTTCATCAAGATCAAAAGCTTCTGCACAGCAAAGGAAATAGTCAACAAAACAAAAAGGCAACCCACGGAATGGGAGAAGATATTTGCAAATGACAGTACAGACAAAAGTTGATATCCAGGATCTATAAAGAACTCCTCAAACTCAACACACACAAAACAGATAATCATATCAAAAAATGGGCAGAAGGGGCACCTGGGTGGCTCAGTGGTTTAGGCCACTGCCTTCGGCTCAGGTCATGATCTCAGGGTCCTGGGATCGAGTCCCACATCAGGCTCTCTGCTCGGCGGGGAGCCTGCTTCCCTCTCACTCTCTCTGCTTGCCTCTCTGCCTACTTGTGATCTCTCTCTGTCAAATAAATAAATAAAATCTTTAAAAAAAATGGGCAGAAGATATGAACAGACGCTTCTCCAATGAAGACATACAAATGGCTATCAGACACATGAAAAAATGTTCATCATCACTAGCCATCAGGAGATTGAAATTAAAACTACATTGAGATACCACCTGACACCAGTTAGAATGCCCAAAATTAGCAAGACGAGAAACAATGTGTGTGGGAGAGGATGTGGAGAAGGGGGAACCCTCTTCCACTGTTGGTGGGAATGCAAGTTAGTGCAGCCACTTTGGAGAACAGTGTGGAGACTCCTGAAGAAATTAAGAATAGAGCTTCCCTATGACCCTGCAATTGCACTGCTGGGTATTTACCCCAAAGATACAGATGTAGTGAAAAGAAGAGCCATCTGTACCCCAATGTTTATAGCAGCAATGGCCACGGTCGCCAAACTGTGGAAAGAACCAAGATTCCCTTCAACGGACGAATGGATAAGGAAGATGTGGTTCATATACATGATGGAGTATTATGCCTCCATCAGAAAGGATGAATACCCAACTTTTGTAGCAACATGGACGGGACTGGAAGTGATTATGCTGAGCGAAATAAGTCAAGCAGAGAGAATCAAGTATCCTATGGTCTCTCTTATTTGTGGAGCATAACAAAGAACACGGTGGACATGGGGAGATGGAGAGGAGAGGGAGTTGAGGGAAACTGGAAGGGGAGATGAACCATGAGATACTATGGACTCTGAAAAACAACCAGAGGATTTTGAAGGGGCAGGGGCCTGGGAGGTTGAGGAACCAGGTGGTGAGTAATAGGGAGGACACATACTGCATGGAGCACTGGGTGTGGTGCAAAAACAATGAACACTGTTTCGCTGAAAATAAACAACAAAAAAAAAGTAAATAAAAAAATTATACAAGTTATGCCTCAATGAATTGGTTTAGTTCTTCATTTTTGTCATTTCAAGATATTTCTTGTTTCCTATCTATTTCAGTCTTAATCTTATTTTCTCTTATTCCCTGCAACAGTACAACTTTAATCAATACTGTAGAGAATACACACATCACTTCCAGATCCTCTCAGTGAAATCTCATCCATGTCCCGCCCCAATACCAAAGTTGCCCTATGTGGTTTTGCTTACAAATGTCAACCTCCTCTTTATTTTCTCCCCTGTAAATTGCTTTGTAAATGTATATATTCAGTTTATTCCTTCATCATAATGAGAAAAGTCCTCGAAATAATGTAACTTATACATAATTTGCATATTACCATTTTGAATTGATCTTAATATCATTTCATAAGCATTATTAATATTACAGGTATTCTTTTTCCTAGGTTTCCAATGTTCCTATTCAATTGCACATAAGACTTGAAAAACCTCTCACTTTATTGATTCACAAATTTACAGAATAAAGTGATTTTTCACATATAGGATCATTATCATAAAGATTAGAAGTGGATTCCATGTGATGAGAAGTAATTTAGTTAAAACTATATATGATCCATTGGCAAATCTAGAAGTGTGTTCTCTAGATACCAGACAATGTAGAATTTTATTCAGAAGCAAACGAATCTCAAAAAAAGTTCATTCAGAGCACTAAATAAGTCTGGTCACTATTTTGTCTGATTATTGCATAGTTGCAACAAGAATGCACATTTAACAGAAATTTTTATAATTTTCTTAAAATTTTATAAGAGATCTCAGACTAAACTTTAATAAGCATTTAAATGTAAAAAACAAAAATCACCAATTTTCATATAAATTTGGGTTGCTTCTTCTCTTTTCAAGAACTCTGTCATACTTTTTTGTGAACTTTACCAAAATAAACTTGTTTACCCACTTATAGGGGAAAAGTTCTCTAAAAGACCTAGCAGACATTTTCCCACAGGTCTACAATGAACCTATTGGCTGCACAAAGCCTACCTTGGGTCTTTGAAAAATTGTTCATACTTGTATCTGCATGCCCATAGATAATAATTATTTTTGCATTGCTATCCATTATCTAGATTTTATGGTATTATGAAATGACTTCCCTAGAATGTATCAGGTTGCCAAGAGGACAATCCTCTCGAGTCCAGGCAAGCATGGTTCCCTACAGTATCTCTGCAATGAGTCATACATGAAATTTTTCATGCCTACTAATGTTTCCACAACAGTTTCTATTAAAGAGGACAAAAAAATTACAGAGTTCAGAATGCTTTCATGACTTAGGAATTAAGGCTCATTTAAACTAGTTAACCAATGTGTATTTTTTGTTTTTTTAGATGGTTATAAAGCTTGTGATCCTAAGGATTTTATTGTACACAGATCTAAAATGTATAGTATTCATATGTGCATATATCCGTGTGTTTCTGTATATACATCTTTATGAAATATCACATCAGAGAATGAGTACTAATAAATAGGTAAGTAGGTAAAGAGATATGGAGAGATATCTGATTTATCAGTATATACTTTGTCTTTAGATTCAGACTGAAGAGAAGTTTATTTTGCTTTATTGTAAAACATGCTGCAGATTTTAGGAGCCAATGTTAGATCTAATGCTAGCTGTCACTATAAATGTAAACTTGGATTAATGAATTCAACTCTTTGAGATTTTGACTCATCAGGAGAGCAGATCAGAATCATGAGATATGATCTCACACTTCTTGGAATGATTGTTATCAATAATGGAATACAATGGTATCTGTTGGAGAGAATGGGGAGAAAAAACAACACTTGATGGGAATATAAATTAGTATAGCCATTATGGAAAATAGTAAAGTTTTTCAAACATTTAAAAGTAAAACTATCATAAGTTCCAACATTCCCACTTCTGGATGTCTACAGAAAGGAAATAAAATGATATGAAATAAAATTTGAAGCTATACTTTACTCTTGTAATCATTATTGCAGTGTGACTCACAATAGATAAAATGTGGAAATTAATTTTTTAAAAATATTTTATATATTTATTTGACAGAGAGAGATCACAAGCAGGCAGAGAGGCAGGCAGAGAGAGAGGAGGAAGCAGGCTCCCTGCCAAGCAGAGAGCCCGATGTGGGACTCGATCCCAGGACCCTGAGATCATGACCTGAGCCGAAGGCAGTGGCTTAACCCACTGAGCCACCCAGGCGCCCTGTGGAAATTAATTTGACATATTCATTGACGAATGGAAAAATGAAATAAAAGTAACATGGATGAACCTGGAGGGCATTGAGAGAAGTGAAATAAGCCAGACATAGAAAGACAAACACTTTATAATTACAATTGTAAATGGAATCTAGTAGTAAATCTTTAGAAGAGTAGAATGGCAATTGTCAGTGACTAAAGGCAGGGAAAATTGGGAAGATGTGGGTCAAATGCTAAGTTTCCAGTATACATGTTGAATAAGTTATATTTACAGCAATTTATATATAGTTAACAACACGGTATATTGGAAATTTCCTGTTACTGGAGATCTCACCAGTTTGTAGTATTTTTACACACACACACACACACACACAACATACAAAAGCTAAGTGAGTTGGTGGGTATGCACTTTGTAGTGATTATTGGAAAGTGTAATTCTTAAATGAAACCGTGTACCATATATATATATATATATATATATATATATATATATAGTCAATTATAACTAAATCTGAATAAAAAGCAAAAAAAAAATGACAAGACTAAATGGGATAGTTTATGCTGGATGTGTCGAATCTGAGTGGCATGAGTGACCCATGCACAGATGCTGTGATATTTTTTTTACCATCTTCACCATTGCCACTAAAATCAGCATAGTAACCATCATACATTTTTATCCATACACATGTCATCCTTGCATTTCTCAGGGACTTTGTTCCCGAAAAGTCTCAATACACTCTTTGGTTTTAACAAAGTATCCAACTTTGCTCTATTAATATTGCTGTCACTATGACTGCACTGGAAAATTAGTGACAGGCAAAGAAAATTATATTTCATTTTCTTATTTTTACTTATTTTTTAAATTAACTTTTTAAAAAAATATATATTGTATTTGTTTCAGAGAAAGCACAAAGGGAGCAGGAGAGGGGTAATCAGGCACCACACCAACCAGGAAGCCAGATGCAGGGTTCACTATCAGGACCCTGGGATCATGAGCTGAGCCTAAGGCAGAAGTTTAACCAATTTAGCCACCCAGGAGCCCCAGAGTCATTTTTTTAAAAATACTATACCTAAATACAGAAAGTAGTACAACTAGGTAAATTTTCTGTTAAATCATCCTATCACTTTGGGCACACCCATCTCCTTCATATATAGGCATGTCCATAGATTGACAAAGAAAGTTTATATTTTAGAACAAAGATGTAATGTAGGCAAATAAAAATTAATAATGATTCAAAATTTATAAACAAAAGAGAACCATGGCAGAGGAAGGTGTTTAAGGTCACTTGGACCTGTTGGAATGGGGTAAGGGAGTGTTTTAGGATGGGATCCGTGGGGAAGGAGGGGGAAACAAATTTGTCGCTTAAAAAAAAAAAAAAGTCCTTGAAATCAATCCCTGATTGTAGACAAGTTCTCCAAAACCAGTGTCTGGCACCCCTGCAACAAACTTGAGAAAGTTCCTGGATTATCTCAACAATTGGGCCCTTTTCCTTGCTGCCTCCACCAGGGGGCTTCTGGACTGCACTTGGCTGGGCCTCCTCTGTGGGGGCTGTGCAGGCTGCCCAGGATTACCTGACTCTCCCCGCCTTTTGGGGCTGGGCCTCCTGTGGGTCGCCCCTGCGCCCCTCTTTCTGTGCAGCCCACTCCATGCCCAGCACCAACGCCAGCTCCCCCAGGCCAGGCCCATCTCTGAAGCAGATGGAGCAGCGCCTCTGGAGGTCAGGTCCACACCGTTCCCTCCCAGACCTGCTGCCACCTGCTTCCAGAGGCAGTGCCCATCCCTGTGGAGGCTGGAGCGGTGCCCCTGGAGGTCCTCAGAGGCTCTGGCCTCACCGGTGGTTTTCCCCCCACCCGCTGCTTTTCCGCAGTCTCTCTGCTCTGCCTGGAGGAGAAGCTGCTCCCTTGGAAAGACTCCTGGAAGGAAAAGCGCTCCTTCCAATTTCTCGGGGTCTTACTGCTGGGGCCATTCCACAGCCTTCTGGGGAGACTTCGAGGAGGCGGCTCAGGTGGCCTCCGCATCAGCGGCACAACCTAGCCCACAACCTAGCCCGTCTTGCTGGCCTCACCCTGGGGCATCACAATGCCTTCTTGTGATGTCACCACCATGCCCTGGTGAATCACCCAGGCACTCACAAATTGGTCTCATTCAGGTGGCCAGTCACCACGTAGCTCAGCTGGCCAATGACCAAGGGCTTTTTCAGTGACCCTTCTGACATCATCGAATGGAAAACAGGTTAACTTATTTCAGGATGAAAAATTCATCTTTGGGATGTATTTATAGTGAAGTTCATGGTGAGGCTGAAAGACTCAACCAGTGTAAAGCTAAATGTATCACTCAGCATCACCATTCCCTGAAATGCTATCGCCAGTATTCATGAAGACACGGACCATTAAACCCCATGAACTGTCACATTTCATGGGTAAGTTCATAATATGACATTCAAGTAAATGCTACTTTCCACTCCTCCATTAAAGCTTAAATATAAATGTAGAAAATGGTAGCTATTATGTTTGCTACGTCTTCCCAAAATAAGCTTAAACCAAGAAAGGATGATGCTGTGTCCCAAGTCATTATCTTTTGCCAAAACAATATTCAGCTCTCATAGACGGGGGAGAACAAAATCCAGCCTGTCAGCAGGTTCACTGTCTTCATGTCTAGCTTCCAACACAAAGCAGTGGGAGGAGGACTTAAGTTTGTCTCCTCCCTCAAATACAAGTAAATATTTATCAGATCATTCAGAACACACAATAAATGAATCAGAGATCTGAGAAAACAATGCTGCAGGTCTACAAATAGAAAAGGACCCACCATTCGGAAGGGAGGTGGTGTTCAGATTTGAATCTGGTGTTATATAGCTTAGGGGTGGGAACCTGCCTGGGGAAGCTACCACAAAGTCTTCTTAGCAGCAGATCAGAAAATGGTAACATTTAGAAGTCTGCTACTGTGGGGGTCCCTGGCTTAAAAATGCTCAGGTAGGGAAGCCAGGTGGAATCCTGAGTGTGACAAGATTGGTCTCAGGATCCCTGGGGTGACATGAAAATGGGTGGTGCTGAGTATGGCAGAGTTCCCAGACTTCAGAAAGTTAAAAACAAACAAACAAACAAAAACAAACAAACAAACAAACAAAAACTACCTTACCACCAAGCTTTAGGAGCAGGAAACCTGCCTGAGAACAGAGTGTCTAGATGCCAGTTTTCTGCTCTGTGTTGACATCAACTGCTTGCTACTGCATGGTTGTACGATTATTTTCCAGGGATAGGGAGGCAAAAGGCAGAAGCATAGAAGATCCGCTATGAGAGAAACCACACATTTCCATGCTGAACATTTGGATATCGGTGGTGAGAGTGGACAAACCTGGTGTTTTTGTCAGGGAAACATGTAGGGGAAAATCAGTCTTTCTCTGTTGAGGATTATATCTATTGTGGGTCTTTCCTATATGGTCTTTATTATGCTGAGTTACATTCCCTCTCTTTCTACATGGTAGAGAGTTTTTTTTTCAAAGAAGATGCAGTATTTTGTGAAATGCTTTTTCTGCATCTACGGAGAATGTCATATGGTTCTCTCTCTTTTTTTGTGTGTGTCCTTTTTTTAATGTGATGTATCTCATTGATTGACTTGCTGAGGTTGAGTCACTTTTCAGTGCAGGAATAAATCCCTCATGGTCATATTGAATAATCCTTTAAATGTACCATTGGATCCTGTGGGCTAGTATCTTGGTGAGACTATATGCATCCTTGTTCATCAAGGATACTGGTCTGTAATTCTCCTTTTTAGGGGGCATCCTTCTGTGGTTTTGGCCTCAAGGCAATGCTGGTCTCATAGAAGGAGTTTACTGTTTTCCTTTTTTCTATTTTTTTGATACTTTAAGAAATATGTGCATTAATTCTTATTTTATTACTTGGCAGAACCCACCTGGAAAGCCATTTGTCTCTGGATACTTTTTGGGAAATTTTTGGTAACTAATTCAGTTTTTTCCCCTTTTTTGCTGGTTTGGGTCTGTTTAGGTTTTCTGTTTCTTCCTCATTGAATTTTGGTAGATTATGTTTCAAGGACTGTATCCATTTCTTTCAGCTTGCCCAGCTTTTTGGCATGTAATTGCTCAATATTTCCTTATGATTGTTTGCATTTATGGGGTGTTCACTGTGTTTTCTTCTCTCTTGTTTATGCTTTTATTTAGTTGAGTCCTTTCTCTTTTATTTTTGGTGAATCTGATTAGAGGTTTAACAATCTTATTAATTCTTTCAAAGAACCAGTTCATCATTACATTTCTCTGTTCTTTTCTTTAATTTCTGTTTCTTTGCTTTCTGCTCAGATCTTTTTTTTAAGGTTTTATTTATTTATTTGACAGAGATCACAAGTAGGCAGAGAGGCAGGCAGAGAGAGAGGAAGGGAAGCAGACTCCTTGCTGAGCAGAGAACCTGATATAGGGCTCAATCCCAGGACCCTGGGATCATGACCTGAGCTGAAGGGAGAGGTAACGCACTGAGCCATCCAGGCACCCCTCTGCTCTAATTTTTATTATTTCTCATTTCCCACTGGATTTAGGGTTTATGTCCTTTTTATCTCCAGTATCTTTAGGTATAAGATTAGGTTGTGCATTTGATAGTTTTCTTGTCTCTTGAGAGGGGACCTGTATTGCTATATACTTACCTCTTAGAACTGCCATCGCTGCTTCCCAGTGGTTCACAACTGTTGTGTATTCAGTTTCATTTGCTTCCATGAATTTTTTTAAATTATTATCAATATTTTATTTTCATCATATAAACATAAAAAATCAAAATTCGAACCACCAGTGTCCACCACCTAGAGACCATTATTAACACATCCTTGATATTAAGATAACCATATCTATCCATATCTATATTTAATTTATTACATCCCATAAATTTTTATCTCTTTTACATACGACTTTTCTCAGATGTGCCATGAATATTCTACTACGTTGCTAAGGATAAATATGCATCCACATTTTCTTTTATTTGTTTATTTACAGCATAACAGTGTTCATTGTTTTGGCATCACACCCAGTGCTCCATGCAGTACTTGCCCTCCCTATTACCCACCACCTGGTTCCTCAACCTCCCACACCCCCGCCCCTTCAAAACCCTCTGGTTGTTTTTCAGAGTCCATAGTCTCTCATGGTTCATCTCCCCTTCCAGTTTCCCTCAACTCCCTCTCCTCTCCATCTCCCCATGTCCTCCATGTTCTTTGTTATGCTCCACAAATAAGTGAGACCATAGGATACTTGACTCTCTCTGCTTGACTTATTTCGCTCAGCATAATTTCTTCCAGTCCCGTCCATGTTGCTACAAAAGTTGGGTATTCATCCTTTCTGATGGAGGCATAATACTCCATTGTGTATATGGACCACATCTTCCTTATCCATTCATCCGTTGAAGGGCACCTTGGTTCTTTCCACAGTTTGGCGACCGTAGTCATTGCTGCAATAAACATTGGGGTACAGATGGCCCTTCTTTTCACTACATCTGTATCTTTGGGGTAAATACCCAGCAGTGCAATTGCAGGGTCATAGGGAAGCTCTATTCTTAATTTCTTCAGGAGTCTCCACACTGTTCTCCAAAGTGGCTGCACTAACTTGCATTCCCACCAACAGTGTAAGAGGGTTCCCCTTTCTCCACATCCTCTCCAACACACATTGTTTCCTGTCTTGCTAACTTTGGCCATTCTAACTGGTGTGAGGTGGTATCTCAATGTGGTTTTAATTTGAATCTCCCTGATGGCTAGTGATGATGAACATTTTTTCATGTGTCTGATATTTTTAAAGCTCTTCTTTAATTTTCTGGTTGACCCATTCATTCTGAAATAGGATTCCTTTTAACCTCCATGCATTTGTGGTCCTTTTATGTTTTCATACGTTAGATTTCGTTTCAGATCATTGTGGTCTGAAAATATGTATGGCATGATCTCAATCTTTTTCAAAAAGTTGAGGTCTGATATATGATCCAGTATGTAATCTGTTCTGGAAAACTTTCCATGTGCACAGAAGAAGAATGTGATTTCTGTATGCTTTAGGATGAAATGCTCTGACTATATCTGTTAAGTCCAGCTGGTCCAGTGTGTCAAAGCCCTTGTTTCATTGGTTATCTTCTGCTTAGACAATTTGTCCATTGCTATGATTAGGGTGTTAAAGCCCACAACTATTATTGTAGTATTTTCAATGTCCTTAAGGTTTATTATTAATTAATTTATACATTTGACTACTCCTATGTTATGGGCATAAATATTTACATTTGTTAGATCTTCCTGTTGTATATACCCCTTTATAATCATATACTGTCCTTCTTCTCTTATTGTAATCTTTGGCCTAAAATCTATTTTCTCTGGCAAAAGGATGGTTACTTTGACTTTCTTTTGATTCCATTAGTATGATAAATCATTCTCTACACCATCACTTGAAATCTGGAGGTGTCTTTCTCTCTGAAATGAATCTCCTATAGGCAGTGTACTGATGAGTCTTTTTTTTTTTAATTTTTTAATCAATTATGTTATCCTTTGTCTTTTGATTGTAGCATTTTATCCAATTACATTTAGAGAATTATTAAAATATAAATTTAGTGCCATTTTATTACAGGTAAGGTTGCTGTATGTGCGGATTATCTCTGTTCCTTTATGGCTTTTGTTACTTTTGGGATCTCTTTTTGCTCTATGGGTCCCTTTAATATTTCTTGCAGGGCTGGGTTAGTGTTCATGAATTCCTTTATTTATTTATTTATTTGGTCTGAATGACAGCCTAGCTGGATATAGTGTTCTTGGCTATATATTTTTCCAACTTAGCACATTGAATATGCCAGTCTTTTCTGGCCTGCCAGATTTCTGTGGACAGGCCTGCTGCAAGCCTTATGTGCCTACATGTGTAGGTAAGTACATCTTGTCTCAGGTTGATTTTAGGATGTTCTCTTTATCTTTGAAATTTCACTTTGAATTTTCACTCTAGTATGTCATGGTGTTGACTTATTTCTGTTGATTTGGGGGGGAGTTCTCTGTGCCTCTTGTACCTGAATACCTGTTTCCTTTTTTGGTTTAGGTAAGTTCTCAACTATAATTTGTTCAACTAAACCTTCTGCTTCTTTTCTACTCTTCTTCTGAGACTCCTACAATACAGATATTCTTTCACTAGGAGAATGCTGAATTCCCTAAGTGTACCTTCATTATCTAAGAGTTGTCTATCTTTCCTCTGATCAGCTTCATTATTTTCCATAACTTCGTCTTCTGTATCACTAAATTCCTCTTCTATTTCATTCATCCTCATTTATATGGTCTCCACTTGGGACTGCATCTCAGTGATAGCATTTTTAATTTCAGCATGTCTATATTGTAGTCCTTGTATGTCTATAGTGATGGATTTCCTAGTGCCTTCTATTTGTTTTTAAAACATAGCTAGTATCTTTATAATCTTTGCTTTAAATTCTAGTTCAGACTTCTTACTTGTAACTGTATGATTAAATCTGTGGCTATGAGAACCACTTCCTTACTCTTGTGATAAATTTCTCCAACTCATTGTTTTGTTTTTTTTTTTCCAAGATGGCAAAAGAATAAAGAAGAAGAAAACACAAGAAAAAACAACAACCAAAACAAGAAACTAGATATCTTTGTGTCTTCATCTGCTTGTTTAGAGAAACTAGATCCCAACGTGTTAAAAAAATAAGAATTAAAATGTAATAAAAGCAAAAAAATACATAAAATATATAAAAATTAAAATTAAAAAAAATTGTTCTGATTTTATGCTTCACTACTTCTAGTACTTTGCAATAGCATTTCTAGGAGGATTTCCTCCCATCCCCTCTATCATTAGCTGTATCACACCAGATTCAAGTCTCTGCACCTTCTACCTTCCAAAACGAGGTCACTTTCCTACCTGTAGCTCTGCAGCATTT